>NC_059345.1:30659713-30960547 GCF_019703515.2 Myxocyprinus asiaticus
GCATCTCAGTGTGGACGGAAGATCAAAACGTAGAGAAAAAGATGTGTTTTTAAACGAAAACGTATTAATGTTGGCATGGCCTGAGGGTGGAAAATTATCATGTTTTACAAATATGTGACTTTTTTGTGCAAAAACATACAAAAATTATAAGTGATCCTCAAGGAAAATACATATTCCTAAAAAAGGTATGTTTGTCATGACCCCTTTAACAGTATTGGGAAACCCGTGAAAACTATTTAGTATTGACTTTAATTTCTGTTTGATTTCTTTTTTCACTTTGAGCTTTGTCTCTCTCTTCAGATTGATAAATGATATTCTCTTTGCCATATGTACTTTGGACTTGTACCTGTAGACATTAACCAATATTTTAGTTTTGTCCTAAAGAGTCATTTCACCGACACACCATCAAATCCTGTCTTTTAGCCCACACTCATTTGCATTATGAAGATGACGTTTAATTATTGGCTTTGATAGCGAGTTGGCAAGCACATGAGGCGCTATTTTAGTACACAGTCTTTCATCTTAAAAAAAGAAGTGCAAAGTTTTTCTGCATTTAAACCTTCTTTCATTTTCTGGAGGTGATTGCCACATTGAGGCTAGTTTTAAAGGGTTGTTATGGATCAAATCCTTTCTCTTCATGCAGCCCAGTTAAACACAAACATTATAATTAACTCCTATATATAGGTGTTGAATAACTCATTACCCAAAGAGAAGTAGGTCTCATAACTCTCACATATTGGCATGTGTGACTTTTTGTTTTTAAAGTGATTTTTCTCTTTTTGCAGGTCAAGCTGCCACCAATGATGGAGATCATAACAGCAGAACAGCTGATGGAATATCTGGGTAGGTCGCATGCATTCCCATGCATTCACCCTGTCAAAGTCTTTATGGATTTACTTGACGTAAAGATTAGGCTACCTTTCATAGTACTGCCCAGATCTCCTTATGGAAAGGGGGTTCAGTAGAAATCAAGGTTAATGTTTCAATTTGTACTTAATTTCAAGGTTTATTAAAGATGATGTAGAGATGGTAGTTCACTAACAGTACCATCAACCTGTTGAGTAAGAGGAGGAGAAAAGTCTGCTTGAATATTTCTGACTACTCTTGCCTACAGCTTCATGTCACTAATTACTAGTTTGTGCTCAAGAAGAATATTTAAATTTGGCCACCATAGGGCATAAAATTATAGTAAGGATCATGCAGAAGCTAGGCATATCATCCTAATTATAGGATTGTATACTGTAATTTCACCAGACAGATTCAACAGACTCCCTGGTAAGACATGTTCTGCATGTACCTCTACATTAAAATCTTAGTCTGTCTATGCCTGCAGATAGTGTTGGACCTTCATATTTTTTTGCCAAACAAAATCATTTTTCAAGTTAAGTAGAACAACTGTTTTTGTTGGCCCAGAAAATGTATGTTGTCAGGTGCTGATGGACAGCACCAGATCAGGGGAATACCCAAGGGTCCATCCTCTCCTAATGTCAGACAATCCGGATGCCTATTTCAACCATGGCATGCTGACCTGTAACACTGAAGTGTTGCGTTACTCCAGTGTAACAGTTGCCAAGAGCCCAATTTATTGCACTGCCTAGTTTGAGTAATTTTTATATATATATATATATATCACACTGTATAGATATGATTGTAAAGTGTATCTCTGGTTAAGCACCACCCTGCTCGTCTTAAATATCATTGCTCATATTGGTGTAATAGAAACTTACTTGTTTTGTAGCTTCTAGGTATGAGTTGAAATTTATGATAACAGAAGTTAGTCAGACTCGAGACAGCCATGGTTGATCTGCTTGTTGTGAAACCTTATAATGAGTGTTATAACTGTAAGCAGTTTTATTTGACCTCGCACACTCTACAAATGCCAAGTATGAGATGAATATAGAGAGCAGTTCTGGAGGTGTAGTTCAAAGGTCAAAATATGTGCAGTGGTTTCTTCTCCTTAACACTCTTTGAAAACCATAGAAACATAGGATATTGACTGAATTCATAACCACAATAGAATAGGCCATTAGTGTCTTTTTTATTGTTTTATATATATATATTTTGAAACAGAATGTATAGACTTTATTAGCTTTACAAGCACGCTTGTTCAGTGGAGTGATGGTGGCCGCAGAGGATGTGGTCTTAAAATGGCATTTCTTACATGGGTGTGGTAACTGTGTGTATTTTCAGTTATAGAATTTGACAAACGTTTGCGTTTAAGACCCATTTATGCACTCAAAATGAGAATATTGATTGAATATTGATATAATGTGTGCTGGTATGGAAAATGTAATTATTTTAATTATTTAACATTTTAAATAACATTGACAAGAAAAAGAGGAGAAAACATTGTTGAGATGTTTGACTTTCTCCTTATCGAAAATTCTAAATGAGTTGCACGTTCAGTCAGTCATGCTGTGCTTTACACTGGGCCATTCATTTGTCACTTATCATATAAAATACTGAGGACAATAAGGCTTTGTTCACACTTCAGGAAAAAATCTGATTTTTTGGATGTAGTCACTCAAATCCGTTTAGATTTTTGTAGTCTGAACAGGACAAAAACACATTAAATATGATTTTTACAAGCCTCATCCAAACCACATTCGTAGGTGGTTTGGAATCCGATTAAAGTCTGATTTTTCTTAATGCGTCTCAGTCTGAACGGTCAGATCGGATTTCATGTGGATTTTTTCGTCATTTGCTGTGCACGACAGTTGTTATAATGTCAGGTTTTGCGACGAGAAAACATACTGCGCTCCAAACGGCATAATTAATGCCTTCACAGGGCACTTTGAATTTAATATAATTCAACGCAGTAGGATCGTTACAAACATAATTTTCAATAAAAATGACTTCAAAAGTGAGTTCAGCCTGTTTTATTACACATTTCAGCAAAACTCTCACAGTGGAAGGTAAACAGGGCATAGAGATCATCACTTCTGAATGAAACACCCATATGTCATTTATATGTTTCAGGCCATGCAAAGCACTGCAAATCTCTTATAATAACACAGACATTGGCTTAACTTACCCAAAAATATGTGCTAAGGTGCAGTAACCCATACCGGTTGCGAGAAACCACAAAGCGATAAAGTGTTGAATGCCACGCAAATATGGGATGCTTGAGCATTTTATCACAGGACGCAGGTCCTCGTCTCACCGTCCGACCTATTTATGATTTAGTATGGGACACAGAGCCTTAAATACGGGATGTTTCGCTCTCTGTTAAAATTCAGGACCCCAAGATAAGTGGCGTCCCATATGAGACGACGTAATTGCGGCCAAAATACAGGACATCCCCGCTAAAATGGGCAGCAATAACACTAGCAGCAACAAACATTGCGTATGCCACCTCTCCCATTTTTAAGCCCTTGTCTGTGCAGAATGTTCATACTCGGACACTGCCCTCATGAAAATCAATCAATGGTAAAACATCAATCGCTAAAATCTCATGCATGGTGAATATACGCAAGTTTTCTGCATTACCATGATAACTAATTTGGACATGATAGCAAAATCTACTGTAGTCTGAACAGAAAAAAATCTGATCTAGCCCCATGCAACTTGCAGTTTGAACAGTCACTCACAAAAATTGTATTTGAGGAAAAATCGGATTTTTCCTGCAGTGTGAACTGTGAACAGTGTGAACAATCATGCTAAGATGATTGCCTAAGACAATCATCTTAGGAGAGAAATCATTTCAAAAATATATTTGGCTTCAGTGGCTTTAAAATTCTGACTGGGCAGGCCCTAAAAAAATTTGGGCGACCACTAGATATTAGCGCATTATTAATTGTGCCAGTTGCAATGGATACAAAATGAAACATTGCTGCCTCGCTGTTGACTGAAGTTACAATAAAGTGGGAGATCATAATGCGTATAAAGAGATAGATACTAGGGACAACCACCTAAAGTGGAAAATAACCATCCTTTAGTAGCTTTGTGGTCAGTTTTGCTGCTTGGAAAACTTGACTACATTAAACATGCTTGGGGCCATTCACACCCCATTCCCAGCTGTCTGCCTTGAGACCACTAATGGAAGTATTCCTCTTATTGCTGAGCTGTTTGTAAGGATGACCATGTGATCTGAAGTATGCCTGACATAGAGAACAGAAATCCCCTAGACACAAACGGTGTCAGATGGAGAGTGTGGACACTGTGCATTTACTGTTGATCATTTGTCCTTCTTGTTCTACATTTACATTTACCTTTACAATGAAATGTTTTCAGAAGCATTGACTTTCCTGCTGAAGCTATGTGGATTTATGCCAGCATAGATAATGAGACTTCTATGAGACATGTACAGTTAGCTGCGCAGGCACACGTAAATTGCTTTTCTCTTTCCTAGGGGCTGCAAGCTGTTTAACTCCAGAGAATGGTGGTATACACATAATGGATGGTTTAATTCCATTAGTACGCATCCATCTTGCTCTGCTTCTCCACTGTACTTTACATTACTGTAATTGTTTCATTCCCGGGCAAAGTTAGTGGCCCATAAACAAACCCTTACCACTATAGTGGCACAGTCACTTCTGAATCTGACTGTCAATGAATACAAGTCACCACCATTAACTTTGGAACTGTAATAGTATGCCCCAGAATTAGGGCTGGGTTATATGGCTGCAAAAATTATATCTTGATATTATTCAGCTATTATTCAAATTTGACATATGTCTGGACAATTATGTATTTTTTCTAAAATGCCATTAAAAGTGTTTTTTTTGTTTTTGTTTTTGTTTTTTAATCAAAGGAATCATTTAAACCAAACAGCCATTGTAGCCAAGTTATTCTTGCACAGCCAGACCTATGACTGTGGCATAGGTCTGGGCTCTATAGCCACTTCAATTGGCCAAGAACTGCCTGTATACAGTGCATCCGGAAAGTATTCACAGCGCTTCACGTTTTGTTATGTTACAGCCTTATTCCAAAATGGATTAAATTCATTATTTTCCTCAATATTCTATAAACAATACCCCATAATTACAACGTGAAAGAAGTTTGTTTGAAATCTTTGCAAATTTATTAAAAATAAAAAACAAAAAAAAAATCACATGTACATAAGTATTCACAGCCTTTGCCATGACACTCAAAATTGAGCTCAGGTGCATCCTGTTTCCACTGATCATCCTTGAGATGTTTCTACAACTTGATTGGAGTCCACCTGTGGTAAATTCAGTTGATTGGACATGATTTGGAAAGGCACACACCTTTCTATATAAGGTCCCACAGTTAACAGTGCATGTCAGAGCACAAACCAAGCCATGAAGTGCAAGGAATTGTCTGTAGACCTCCGAGACAGGATTGTATCGAGGCACAGATCTGGGGAAGGGTTACAGAAAAATGTCTGCAGCATTGAAGGTCCCAATGAGCACAGTGGCCTCCATCATCCATAAATGGAAGAAGTTTGGAACCACCAGGACTCTTCCTAGAGTTTACCGCCCGGCCAAACTGAGCGATTGGGGAAGAAGGGCCTTAGTCAGGGAGGTGACCAAGAACCCGATGGTCACTCTGACAGAGCTCCAGTGTTTCTCTGTGGAGAGAGGAGAACCTTCCAGAGAACAATCATCTCTGCAGCACTCCACCAATCAGGCCTGTATGGTAGAGTGGCCAGACGGAAGCCACTCCTCAGTAAAAGGCACATGACAGCCCACATGGAGTTTGCCAAAAGGCACCTGAAGGACTCTCAGACCATGAGAAACAAAGATTGAACTCTTTGACCTGAATGGCAAGCGTCATGTCTGGAGGAAACCAGGCACCGCTCATCACCTGGCCAATACCATCCCTACAGTGAAGCATGGTGGTGGCAGCATCATGCTGTGGGGATGTTTTTCAGCGGCAGGAACTGGGAGACTAGTCAGGATCGAGGGAAAGATGAATGCAGCAATGTACAGAGACATCCTTGATGAAAACCTGCTCCAGAGTGCTCTGGACCTCAGACTGGGGCAAAGGTTTGTCTTCCAACAGGACAACGACCCTAAGCACACAGCCAAGATAACAAAGGAGTGGCTCCGGGACAACTCTGTGAATGTCCTTGAGTGGCCCAGCCAGAGCCCAGACTTGAACCCAATTGAACATCTCTGGAGAGATCTGAAAATGGCTGTGCACCGACGCTCCCCATCCAACCTGATGGAGCTTGAGAGGTCCTGCAAAGAAGAATGGGAGAAACTGCCCAAAAATAGGTGTGCCAAGCTTGTAGCATCATATTCAAAAAGACTTTAGGCTGTAAGTGGTGCCAAAGGTGCTTCAACAAAGTATTGAGCAAAGGCTGTGAATACTTATGTGATTTTTTTCGTTTTTTATTTTTAATAAATTTGCAAAGATTTCAAACAAACTTCTTTCACGTTGTCATTATGGGGTATTGTTTGTAGAATTTTGAGGAAAATAATTAATTTAATCAATTTTGGAATAAGGCTGTAACATAAAATGTGGAAGAAGTGAAGCGCTGTGAATACTTTCCGGATGCACTGTAGATCGAAAAGCCATCTAACTGACGTGTAAAGCGACCAGTCGGTTTTGACATTATGGGGTGTTTAGAGGAAGGGTTATCAGAGATGTATCATACCGTGATAAAAGACCAATGGCCCCCAAAGTTGGGGGGGGGGGGGGATAATTTATATAATGGCGCGCAAGTCTCCGCGAGCGATTGCTCAAAAAACACTTGGGAGAATAGCAGAAAATGTTTAGAGAATCTAAGTACAGCACAGAAAACCTGATTATAGAGAATTTCACAGACATAACAAACTAAACAAAGCAGAAAATGAAGCTCTGCTTATGGATATCTGCTTTACTTTATGCTACCAGCCTAAATCGAAACTTCTGAATATCTTTAAAAGATTTTTATGTCACTCATTCTATCAACACGGAACCTTTTGAACACAACTTGGGTTCCAGGCGGACTGATGAAACGTCCTATGTGCGTCTACTCGTGGAAGTTCCATCGAACCAGGCAATCAGATTTATGCTGATTGATCGAGAAATTGTTTTCCAGTTTTGTGTGCTATAAGCATCAGATGGTTAGTGCGTGGACTGTGGGTGGTCCGTTGGCGTGCCTTCTGAGGCTGAGACTATAGCCAAGTATAACTGAAAATGTTTAATGCATGAAATGAAAATCTAAAAATAGGCATGTTTTCCACATGTTTTTTTCTTTAAATGAACACAAGGAAGAGTGACATTTAATAAATTTAATTTAGATGCACCAATACAACAATACAGGAACAAACGCAGTATTACGTGCATATATTTAAAAAAAAAAAAAAATCTTTTTAATTAACAGGGTGTGCAAAAACTAAAAGTTTACTCACTTTTTGGAGCCCAGTTTAATTTTATTATATTATAATATAATAGTGAGTTATATTATGAGGATAACATTTGTTTTGTACAATAGTAATATATTTTTGTCGTACACAGACCATGTATTCACTGCAATAAATTTCAGCCTTTTGCACTTTAATAATCACATATGACAATACTGAGATTTTGATGATATTTTAATGAATTGTTCAGCCTGATGGATCGTGAAATTTAGAAATGTAGATGCAGATTAAAAAGCACTGTTGAATAAATACCCGACTATAAATTTTTGCCTTTTATGATGAAGAATTTTAATGCTTGTTGATGCCTAAGTGCTGCATGGTGCAATCATCTCAAACTATCATTGACTTTCAGAAGCAAATACTGTTAAGGCTTGTTGGAATAAAGTAAATGAGATCTGTAAAGAAGCAAGCAGTAGCAGAGGAGAGCCCCAGTATAGGAGAGAGGAAGAGATGAACGAAGGGAAGGAATGAGTGAGAGTGAGTATGAAGAGATCAGCTGGAAAGGAACTGAAAGAGAGATGAAGAGGCAGGAGTTGGAACGGGGGTTTTGGTGAGCAGAAAGAAGTGAAAGTGGCCCAAATGAACCTGCCTGTGCTGGGCCGCATTCTTGGCACCGATGAGAGGAAGCCAGAATCAGAGGGAGTGGGCTGAAAATAAAATAGCCAAGTTTCACATTTTCTTCTCATGTTCAAGGCTCAAAATCAAGGCTTCCTCTGGCATTTTGACTCACATGATATTGAAAAATGTGCCATTTGTTATTGAGTTAATAGGAAAATGACAAGCCATTGCAAAGCTTTGAAAGGTGTAGGTGAAAGATATGTGGGAATCAATAGCAATAGACTGTAATGGAGTAAATTAATTACTTTGATTTGGTTGTGATTTATTGGTCAGTACAGCTGGGCTGAACAATGGTCCTGTACTTGGAGAGATGCACATGTGTTTAGAATGTTAATGAGGTGGATGACAGGTACTTTGTTATTAGAGCAAAACCCAGGGTTAGTTCTTCCCATGTCTGCCAGCACCCGTTACCTCCCCCTGACCCTGATACAGCCCCCTGCACTGAACTGAAGGATACAATAAAAAAATGTGGCCGATACAATAAATACTTCTTTGAGAATCTTAGACCCTGTTAATAATGTCAAAAGTGTGGCCAGTGTCCGCTTGTGAGTGGATTTTGTTTAGGGAAGGTTTGATTTCATGACTATACACATCAGTCTATGTCATGTGTCACTGTATGTTAATGTTTGATGAACTCCTATGCATGTGTATGCATGGGTTTTTCCAAATTTTAAAATGCTTGTTTTGGCACAGCAAATATGAGTTACAGGAGCAGAGATTACTTTGCTGTTATTTGGGATGCATTAGTATGTTTGCATGCACTTTAAAAGTTTTATTTCAGTCAGACTAAAATAATAATTTGTCTTTTAAAATTTCATATAAACGCTTTAGTCTGACTGAAAACATACCAGACCAATACTAACGGACCTAGAAAAGCAATTGTAGCTCAGCTTCAACTAGCATGGTGACGTTAATCAGACCACAACTGGCCTTGGCATTGTGTGCATGCATGCTCCGAATGACAGGTGATGCTCATTGTGTATTTTACTTGTCTTTATTTGTCATCCTTTAAATATTCGATTACGCAATGTTTCGTGTATACTTGGACACACAGATGTATCTCAACTACATAAAAACCTGCTGTAGCTAAATCTAACTGAGTGTTTACACTACAAATGCATATGCAAATGTGAACACATGCATCCCTGATCACCTCCAAATGTGATTTGAGTGATTGTATCAAGACGCATTGGACTCTGTTTACACCTGTATTTCGTGATGTCTGCTTGAGATCTAAATGGGACTAAAATATCCTATCGGTTAAAAGTCGTCTCTTTCTTGGCTCTTCTCTTTGATTATCTTTTTGTCTAATTGTGACATGCTAATTTGACCTCATGAGCACTTTTAGCCTTTCCACCAAAACAGCTAGACTGCATTCTCTGATCCTGCTCACTTTATCACACAGTATTAGTTTAAATTTATGGTAAAGCTGGAGAAATCAGGCCTGTAAATCTACATATTTCTGTTTACTGAAAGTTTAAGTTTGTTAAAGGGAGAAGAGGAGAGTAATGTCTCCTGTGAGCATGTGCTTTTTTGATGAGTGCACTGTATCTAAAAAAATTTCCCTAAACATCCCACTCTTTTTTTTTTTGCTTCTTCACAACAGGAGACTATATCCTGGAGGCCAAGCCAAAAGAGATCTCCGAGGCTCAACGGTTGAACTACGAACAGGTAACAGAAACAGCTCATGACTCTCAGTACACAGACTATTAAAGATAGCCCCTCTGTTTATATAGCTCTCTATGTGTTTTTGTGGTGATTAACACTCACAGTTCTTACACTGTGAGTGTTTTACAGGAGAGCGAGGAGTGAGAGGTGAGGCCTTAGGCTCTGACAGAGGTGTGAGTGGTGCAGAGACACATGCAAACACTAACAGACAGACCGAAATCTTTCTCACATGGACAGACTGTTTGTCTCGCTTCTATTCTCAAAAGATCCTTTAGTTCTCATAGTGAGCATGTCTCTGTTCTCCGTCATTAAGCAGCCAGTTGTTCTCTGTGGGATCACAGTGCCTTTGGGCAGCAAGCTGTGGCAGTCATCTAGATCAGCACACATCTATCGCAACAGGAAATAAGGGCACAAAGCCATGGAATCACCACTGAATTAAAGGAATTGTGAGAACTGGTCCATTCCAGTCTAGATCCAACTGTTTATATAACAGCAGGAGTGAATATCATCATTGTGGTTGCACAGAGAGAGAGTATGAGGCCCTGCAGAGCTGTGTGCTCTGCAGCGTTTGACATGTAAAGAGATAGGGTCAAGAGAGACGGCTTATTTCTCCTCACACCACTGCTAGTGTCCAGCGATGCAGGTCAGGGACCAGTGAGTCAGAAAAGAGCCTGTGAAAAATAAAGGAGGGCCTTCTAATTGAACTTAAAAATTAACTCTTTTTTTTTTTTCATGACCTTTTTAAGCATTTCTTTTTTCTTTTTTCTTTTTTTTTTATTGCCATAATGAAAAAAAGGTCTCATTCTCATTTTATGTACAGTGTGTGTGTGTGTGTGTGTGTGTGTGTGTGTGTGTGTGTGTGTGTGTGTGTGTGTGTGTGTGTATATTAGAGCCTGACCGATATGGGATTTTTGAGACCGATGCCGATTTTAGAGAGGGAAAATTCACCGATTACCGATATGGTGGCCGATATATTTACTTTTTGAGCTGGAATGAAAACAGACCTTTTCTATGTGGATTTTTCACAGATTTTTCACCGATATGACTATGCAAAGGTACTCAGAAGGCTGCTTTCTTAAATATTTTTATCAAAGAATATTTGACATTATTATTATACATTGTAATTATAAATGCTGTCCATTAAAATAAAGAATAAATAAAATAAATAGCTAAATAAACATCAGTATTACTGTTTAGTATCAGTCAAATGCTGACTATATTAATACAGCCGAGACAAGAGATAAACGGTAGCAGCAGTGTTACACCGTATTCTGCTATACATGTTCAGGGGAAACTTTCAACGGTGGAAAACCAGATTTTTAAATATTACATTTTATAAATGACACGACTGGAATTGTTAGGTTAAAAGGGGTACCAAACTGTGAATCCTGAACAAAACAGTTTGGTGAATACATGTTTACTGATTAGCTTCAACTCAGCTGACAACAATGAAAGTAGCTACGTGATTAGCTAGTTAGCTATAAGCTCGTCGTCACAGAGAGTAAAAGACTGATGTTGTTTATTTTACTTTCCAGCATTGTGTCTCACCAACTAGGTAATAACATAGCATGAAATCAACACTCAACAGACACAATCCACCACCGCACCATTGTCCGCTGAGCTGCAAAAAGATGCTCTGATGTTTACCTTTCAATCTGCTACATTACTTACTGCACTGACAAACTATAGCTGGCTAACAGCAAACAGACATGAGTGACATGGTTGTCAGGAACAAGGTTAATGTTATATTAGTTATATTGAAAAGGGAAAATGTAATTGTTTATTTCATTTCCAGTATGTATTTCACAAACTAGTTAGCAACTTACCGGCACACAGCTCAACTCCGCCCTGTCTGCAGAGCCACCGTCAGCTCAGCCCTGTAAACAATGGAGTCAGCGCTGTAGCAGGGTGAGCAAGAGAAAGACACAGTGGGTGTGGCGTCAAGCCTCGGAGAGGCATTTATTGGAAACAATAATAAACGTAAAAATGTCCAAAAGGGGTAATAAAGTGTCCAAGGGGGAATAGTGTTCATAAAAAGGGAGAATCTGGCATCCTCGCGGTGAATGGGGCTCCGTGAAAGGGGCGGGGTAGTGTTCATAGGAAAGCCCAGGCACGGGCTGGGTCAGTTGGCCGCTCACGCGCCCCTCCAAAGTCCACGGTGCGTGGGGCGGCGTCATCACTGTCTTCCCAGTGAGGGGAAGGCAGCCCGGCATCTAGCCCGTCAGCGGCAATGTGAGCAGTTCACCCCGGCGACTCATTACGGCGTCCGGGGGTCCGAAGAAAAGGTCCGGCAGCGCGTCCACTCATCTGATCCCTCCCAGCTCTGGTCCTGGGTGTGCGAGTATGCCAGTGTGTGCACACATGGAGATTTGAAGCTGGCTCCCCGAGAAGAGGTGCACACTGCATTTTAAAGACAGCGGTGATGAAGCATTATCCCCATCAGGTGTGCTTCATTCACCGCTGACCAAACAAGGTTTATTAATTATGCACCTCTTCTCGCTCTCCAGCCCAACTCCCGTCGTGAGCCTGGCTGAAGGGCGGCCCTAAGAGGCGGGGCGACGATGACGAGCCAGAGGGGCCGATCATTCCGCCACAGAGCACACTCTGCTGGACAAACTACGCTATGACACCAATTCTAAAGCATTGTTATCTGCATTATATGTTCTGAAAAAAAGTTTTCATATCGGCAAAATAAACGCCGATACCGATATATCGGTGAAAGGCTAATATCGGCCGATAATATCAGTCGGGCACTAGTGTGTGTGTATATGTGTGTGTATGTATGTATGTATGTGTATATGTGTATATATATATATATATATATATAGATATATATATCTATATATATATATATATATACACACAGAAAAGTTGCCTTTTTTAAGCTTATTTGCCCAAATTGTATCACATTTTCTTAATAAAATGTGTTAATTTAAGCCTAAACATTTAAAAAAGCTTTAAATACAATAAACAAAACTGAAAATTTGGAACACCTGCTGTGACTTTCACCCTTTTCACCTCTTATGAGTTTGAATCCCTCATATACACTATATGGCCAAAAGTTTGTGGACACCATATGTGCTTGATGAACATTTGATTTCAAAACCTTAGGCATCAGTTTCCCCCCTTGCTGTAATGACAGCTTCCACTCTTTTGGGAAGGCTTTCCACTATACTGTATGTAGTAACATGGCTGCAGGGATTTGCTCTCATTCAGACACAAGGCTATCAGTGAAGTCAGGAACTGATGTTGGTCGATGGGGTCTGACTTACAGTTGCTGTTCCAGTTCACCCCAAAAGTGATCAGTGGGGTTCAGGTCTGGGCTTTGTGCAGGCCAGTCAATTTCTTCCACGCCAGACACAGTAAACCATTTCTTTATGGACCTCACTTTGTTCACAGGGGCATTGTCATGCTGGAACAGAAAAGGGCTATCCCCAAACAGTTGCCACAAATTTGGAAGCACACAAAGCCCAAGCCATTACACAAAGAAACACTAAGATTTTTCTTTACTGGATTTAATGGAGTAACCACATTCGTTAATTAGAAGGGGGTGTCCACAAACTTTTGGCCATATAGTGTGTGTGTGTGTGTGTGTGTGTGTGTGTGTGTGTGTGTGTGTGTGTGTGTGTGTGTGTATATATATATATACATACATACATACATACATACATATAAAATAACAGTTATTTCCAATCCTCGAATCTGATTGGACGAGAGACATTCCATGAGCACTGATGGTCTGACACCATCAGCACTCCGACGCTTCACTGTGTGTATCACTCCGCTTGTGTTCATGCCATTCTAAACTAAAGTGTAAGAGCAGTGCAGATGTGTTAAGAGCTACTGTTTGTCTTTTTTTTTTACATGTATTTATTTATTTTTTTACATTATATATGTTAGCCAGCAGGTGGTGGCAAAAGATAATTTTTATATGTAGTATGAGCCAGTTAGGTGATGTGAAGTGAATCCGCGTCAGCCAGTGTTTACATACAGCATGTATTACTACTACACTACTAAAGCTAGGAAATAGCTTTAAACGAACAACTTCAGCATTATGGCTCATCACAGCTGAGAGACACAACAGACTGATTAATTACACAAACTGAAGGCGCTTACCTCTTATCGGACTTTCCACATTGGAGTGGACACACTGTGTAAAATGGTGGAGGACATTGCGGTTTCTATAGTGAAAGACTCTTGCGCACCGGCTACTGCAAAATAGGGAGAAATACCCCGGCTTGGACAGCTACTTTTCCACTAAGAAAGCTGATCTTCAGAAAGCTGACAGCATCTCTGCTTGGGTGTGGCAACAGGTGATCGCACACACTCCATATCTCTTTCTCTCTCTCTCTCTCTCTCTCTCTCTCTCTCTCTCTCTCACTCTCTCACTCTCTCTCTCTCTCTCTCTCTCTCACACACACACACACACACACACACACATCCATCCTTGTTTATCCAATAACTTGTTAGAAACAGCACAAGCTGTGATACTATTTCTGAAGTGAAATTTTTGAATTACTAACAGAGGCTTGGACGCATCATTTGGTTTGAACCAGCAATATATATATATGTTGTATATAAGCAATATCACACTCGCAATCGTGCGATATGACCCTAAATCAGCACTGCTGTGATTACCTGTGGATGTAGTTTTAGGCCTACCTTCAAACATAGTGCCTCTTTGCTTGACATCATTGGAAAATCAAAAGAAATCAGCCAGGACCTCCACAAGTCTGGTTTATCCTTGGGAGCAATTTCCAAAGGCCTAAAGGTACCATGTTCATCTGT
Organism: Myxocyprinus asiaticus; assembly: GCF_019703515.2. Lineage (NCBI taxonomy): Eukaryota > Metazoa > Chordata > Actinopteri > Cypriniformes > Catostomidae > Myxocyprinus > Myxocyprinus asiaticus. The sequence goes on from NC_059345.1 coordinate 30,674,104, forward strand.
ACAAACAATAGTACGCAAGTATAAACACAATGGGACCATACAGCCATCATACCACTCAGGAAGGAAACGCATTCTGTCTCCTAGAGATGAACGTATTTTGGTGCGAAAAGTGCAAATCTATCCCAGAACAACAGCAAAGGACCTTGTGAAGATGATATAGAAACATGTAGACAAGTATCTGTATCCACAGTAAAACGAGTCCTATATCAACATAACCTTAAAGGCTGCTCAGCAAGGAAGAAACCACTGCTCCAAAACCACCATAAAAAAGCCAGACTACAGTTTGCAAGTGCACATGGGGCAAAGATCGTACTTTTTGGAGGAATGTCCTGTGGTCTAATGAAACAGAAACTGAACCGTTTGACCATCATTATGTTTGGAGGCTTGCAAGCCGAAGAATACCATCCCAACCGTGAAGCATGGGGATGACAGCATCATGTTGTAGGGTGCTTTGCTGCAGGAGGGACTGGTGCACTTCACAAAATGGATGTCATCATGAGAAAGGAAAATTATGTGGATATATTGAAGCAACATCTCAAGACATCAGCCAGGAAGTTAAAGCTCGGTCGCAAATGGGTCTTCCAAATAGACAATGATCCCAAGCATACCTCCAAAGTTGTGGCATAATGGCTTAAGGACAACAAAGTCAAGGTATTGGATGGGGTGTAACGGTTCGAATTTCTCACGGTTCGGTTTGTATCACGGTTTAAGGGTCACGGTTTCGGTACGGTTCAGTATTTGCTTTGTTCAACAACAACAACAAAAAAATTATATTATTGCCAAATCCAAAGAATAATCTATTTGGTAAATACTTTAACAGGTTTGCCCTTAAATAACAGCCATTGTTTTAGAACAGTAACCATAGATTAACCATGGCATTTGTAGTAAAATCATAGTAACCACAATATAAACATGGTTACTGTCATGGTTACAATATACTGCAAATTCATGGTTACTATATAGAAACTACAGTATCACTGTTATAAAACCATGGTTAATTGTATCAAAACCATGATTTCTGCTCAGAAAACCATGGTGATAACAGCTTACTACAATATTACTATAGTAAAACTATGGTTAATTTTTGTCAGGGTCCTTAACTAAAAAAAACATTTTCTCTAATTACTAAATCAACATTTTAACTTAATACCTACACTATTACGCTGCATGCATCAACATAAAGTGCACTTCAAACTCATCTCAACATATTCAATATTCAGAAGTTGTACATCACTATAGAAGGAATAACATTGCTATTAGAATGCAAACGAGAAGGGATGTTGTGATAATGCAGCTTGAGTATTTTAATCATTTGTGGAAATCCCACATGAACACCCCAACTGCTTCAGTTATTGTTTCATGTCTGTCCGAACAAATGCCTGCTTAAAAATGGAAGGGAGTGTGTGCAGTTTCGGCTCACCTGCGGCTCTTTCCCTGGGTGATGTCGGCATAAATTATTAAGCATGTATCAATGTATTACTATAACGGCATCTTAATGCCATTAATCAAAGTGCATTATTGACTCTTGTGATTGATTACAGCCGCGCGAGGAAACAGGAAGAACTTGCGTGCGTATTTTAAATAAACCCTCACGTGCGTATTTTAAATAAACCCTCACGTGCATTATTGACATATATTACCAGTATACAGCACTCGTGTCGAGCAATGTCTGCAAACAGTGCCCGTTTTGTAAATGTCTTTTTACCATCGCTGTTATAATTGACTGCAAAAAGAAAATTTTCCCAGAAAGGAGAAACGCAAGGGGCTTCTCTATCAGCGTTTCATTTTCTCCACTTGCCATTTTCAATCACACACAATGCTTGCAGAACAGTGATGTCATCAGGTTGACCCATGTGAAACACGGGTGGAGCGTATCCATTTACAAATCCATTCAGGTGCATTAGCGGAGGTTGTAACTGTGCCTGTCTGCTTGATGCTTTGTTTTCTTGACCAAAACCTTGTGCTCCAGATGCGTCATTAAATGTGAGGTGAACCGATTGCGGTGCCGGTTCGTTTTTTTTTTACTGAGAACCGTTACACCCCTAGTATTGGAGTGGCCATCACAAAGCCCTGACCTCAGTCCGATAGAAAATTTGTGGGCAGAACTGAAAAAGCGTGTGCGAGCAAGGAGGCCTACAAACCTTACTCAGTTACACAGTTCTGTCTGGAGGGATTCAAGCAAAATTCCAGCAACTTATTGTGAGAAGCTTGTGGAAGGCTACCCAAAATGTTTGACTGAAGTTAAACAATTTAAAGGCAATGATACCAAATACTAACAAAGTGTTTGTAAACTTCTGACCCACTGAGAATGTGATGAAAGATATAAAAGCTGAAATAAATCATTCTCTCCACTATTATTCTGACTTTTCATATTTTTAAAATAAAGTAGTGTTCTTAACTGACCTAAGACAGGGAATGTTTTCTACAATTAAATGTCTGGAATTGTGAAAAACTGAGTTGAAATGTATTTGGCTAAGGTGTATGTAAACTTCTGACTTCAACTGTGTGTGTGTATATATATATATATATATATATATATATATATATATATATACACTATATTGCCAAAAGTATTCGCTCACCCATCCAAATAATTGAATTCAGGTGTTCCAATCACTTCCATGGCCACAGGTGTATAAAATGAAGCACCTAGGCATGCAGACTGCTTCTACAAACATTTGTGAAAGAATGGGCCACTCTCAGGAGCTCAGTGAATTCCAGCGTGGTACTGTGATAGGATTCCACCTGTGCAACAAGTCCAGTCGTGAAATTTCCTCTCTACTAAATATTCCACAGTCAACTGTCAGTGGTATTATAACAAAGTGGAAGCGATTGGGAATGACAGCAACTCAGCCACGAAGTGGTAGGCCACGTAAAATGACAGAGCGGGGTCAGCGGATGCTGAGGCGCATAGTGCGCAGAGGTCGCCAACTTTCTGCAGAGTCAATCGCTACAGACCTCCAAAGTTCATGTGGCCTTCAGATTAGCTCAAGAACAGTGTGTAGAGAGCTTCATGGAATGGGTTTCCATGGCCGAGCAGCTGCATCCAAGCCATACATCACCAAGTGCAATGCAAAGCGTTGGATGCAGTGGTGTAAAGCACGCCGCCACTGGACTCTAGAGCAGTGGAGACGCGTTCTCTGGAGTGACGAATCACACTTCTCCATCTGGCAATCTGATGGACGAGTCTGGGTTTGGCGGTTGCCAGGAGAACGGTACTTGTCTGACTGCATTGTGCCAACTGTGAAGTTTGGTGGAGGGGGGATTATGGTGCGGGGTTGTTTTTCAGGAGCTGGGCTTGGCCCCTTAGTTCCAGTGAAAGGAACTCTGAATGCTTCAGCATACCAAGAGATTTTGGACAATTCCATGCTCCCAACTTTGTGGGAACAGTTTGGGGATGGCCCCTTCCTGTTCCAACGTGACTGCGCACCAGTGCACAAAGCTAGGTCCATAAAGACATGGATGAGCGAGTTTGGTGTGGAAGAACTTGACTGGCCTGCACAGAGTCCTGACCTCAACCCGATAGAGCACCTTTGGGATGAATTAGAGCGAAGACTGCGAGCCAGGCCTTCTCATCCAACATCAGTGTCTGACCTCACAAATGCGCTTCTGGAAGAATGGTCAAAAATTCCCATAAACACACTCCTAAACCTTGTGGAAAGCCTTCCCAGAAGAGTTGAAGCTGTTATAGCTGCAAAGGGTGGGCCGACGTCATATTAAACCCTATGGATTAAGAATGGGATGTCACTTATGTTCATATGCGTCTAAAGGCAGATGAGCGAATACTTTTGGCAATATAGTGTATATATATATATATATATATATATATATGTGTGTGTGTGTGTGTGTGTGTGTGTGTGTGTGTGTGTGTATATATATATATATATATATATATATATATATATATATACACACACACACACACACACATACATATATATATATATATATATATATATATATATATATATACACACACACACACACACATACATATATATCTCACAGGCTTTGTGAGAGTCAACCAGTTTAATATTGCTAATAGTTTAGTAGAATATTCACATTTCTGCTAGAGTGTATTTATTGCCATCTTAATCTATTAATTTTTAAATCTCAGTTTGAAGTTGAGTCTATTTTTGTATGCGAGTTTGAGGATGTGAGGATTAAGATTGTTGTGTTCCTGTGTCAGTGTGTGTGTGTCCTTGTTTATTGGCTTGTGAGTAGGTGGAAGCTGACTGGATTCGTGCTGTTGTTTAAGTGCAGGATTTACAACAGCTGTTGTTAAATTGCTTGTCTACTATGGAGAGGTTAGTGTTGTTTTTTTGTTTTTTTAGAGTGTGGCACTTCCATAGATGATAAAACATATATATAGTATCTTAAAGAAGGTTTTATACAGCTTAGGCTGTATCAAGTGTGAATGAGCTTCATTCAAGCTCCCTACGCTTTGTCAGCTGACTATCCTAGGCCAGTGCTATGGCTCTATGTGTGTGTGTGTGTGTGTGTGTGTGTGTGTGTGTGTGTGTGTGTGTGTGTCTGTGTGTGATGACGATTAGTGGAAGTGAAAGCTTTTTTGGCAGTTAGAGGAAATGAGAGAAGGACACTCACAAAGAGTTCTGGAAGAACTTCATGAATGTTTTTTTTTTGGAGGGGGGGGGTGGGATTTTCCCCCTTTTTCACCCAACTTGGAATGCCCAATTCCCAATGCGCTTTTAAGTCCTCGTGGTCGCATAGTGATTCGCCGCAATCCGGGTGGCAGAGGACGAATCCCAGCTGCCTCCGCGTCTGAGACCGCCAACCCGTGCACCTTATCTCGTGGCTTGTTGAGCGCGTTGCGACCACGAGGAGGTAACCCCATGTGACTCTACCCTCCCTAGCAACCGGGCCAATTTGGTTGCTTAGGAGACCTGGCTGGAGTCACTCAGCACACCTTGGGATTCAAACTAGTGAGCTAGCAAACTCCAGGGGTGGTAGCCAGCGTCTTTTACCACTGAGCTACCCAGGCCCCCAAACTTCATGAATGTTGACCAATCAAAGGCCTGTCGGCTCTCTATGTCTGCCGATCTGTGTGTTTAGACTGTGCAAACAGTGTGCAGTAACATAATCTTAGATATGATTCAGAAATTTAGAGGACTGTGTTTGTCAGGCTCTTGGTTTGCTGTGTTTGATATGTGTAATAGATGTGTTGATTGTGTTAAAGCATTTATAGCCATCACAGGGAGTATCACTGAACAGAAGAAAGAGAGAGAGAGAGAGAGAAAGAATAGTGGGCTGAAAGTGGGTCAGTGCAGTGGATCAGAAAACCTGGCAGGGGCTCAGGGACAGAGCCGGGCCACACACAGGCTGGGCATGGGTTGGGGTAGCAACCAGTGCCAAGCTCAACGAGGCTGAATGGGAGCTGTGGGTGGATGGATCTTGGCTGATCTGTCAAACCTCTAATGCTCACCCGACCCTGGTGCCAGTTCTGCATTCTCTCGTCCACCCACTGCCCATCGGGTCAGCCTGTGCCAGTGATTCATCCTGGCCTGTTTTCCCGGAGAGCATGGAGTCAGATTTACCAACAACATGACTAAGCAGTTCTGTGGATTTATCTGGTGTTGGGCTGTTTTGGAAACATCATACTTTGGTATCGAGCTGCAAGATGATGACCTGTGTCATTCTAAACTGAGTCAAAGTGAGATGCATCAAAAGCTACATTCAAAAAGAAGCTGAATATACTTGTCAACATGTTTCTAGTAGAGGTCGACAGATGGTGAGTTTTGCGGATACCGACAACTAAGGTGGAAAGGTGGAGAAAGATAATAAAGATTTCAATAAAGCTTATAATCGATGACCGATTAATCAGCCGTTAGTTTTTAAAATAAATGTATATAATGTTTAAAAAAAAAAAAAAGTCTTGGTTTTCTTTAGTATGACGGGCACTGAAATAGAGGCTACAAGAGTTCAAAATGCAGTTTATTGTTCAACCAATCCTAATCCCAATAATAACCTGAAAAAACAAAGATTTGGTGCGTTACTCAGGACTTTTATGTTCAAAGCTATGATGGTGGCATACAGAATAGTCACTGGGTCTGCTCCAGTTTACCTAAAATCATTCCTGCAGAGCTACATTTCCACCAGAAGGCTGCAGTCCGCAAATGACCAGCGACATCCTCTCTGTCTTCAAATACGGCTAAAGACAACTTTTTTTGAGCACTTGACCATACACTTAAAATAATAATTATAAAAAAAATTCTTGTTGCACTCTAATCTGTCTTGGCTTGTCCTTTTCTAATGCAACTGAAACTTTGTTATGAAGCACTTTTCGTTTTACTGTCTCCTTAAGATGAATCGCTTATGTTGTGTCCTTCCTCATTTTGTAAATCGCTTTGGATAAAAGCATCTGCTTAATGAATAAATATAAATGTTTTAAACATAAACAAGCCCGTAAACAATGCACCTCTTATTTTTACTCTCATTTTGAAACGACTGAGACTTTGCTCCATCACAATGCTCTATATTTAAAGGTGCACTCAGTAACTTTTGCATTTGTGTCATCTTGGACCTACAGTGACAACTAGCTGTGTGGATGCAGCATCATTCTAAATCAAAATCAATAGTTTTTAGTTACAGAATTCATTTTACACAGTCAGCCATGATTAATTTAATCCATGAATCAAAGTGCCCAATAACAGGAGGGTTACTGAGATTAAGCAAATATTATTCGGCTGGTCATGTGATTCCAACTTGGCAGCCCCCATGAGGAGACTGTCTTTTATAAGGTTAATGATATGAGTGGAGCCTTCATCTCATGTTATTGCTCATGATTTTATACCTATGTTTCAAAATTACTATTAATTTCTTTGAGTAAAAGTTTAATGAGGAAAAAATTACTGAGTGCACCTTTTAGTATTAACCAAATTAAGCTTTTATATCCTATATATTCACCAGATGAAGGGTTTTGTATATACAGTATTTCACCAGATGAAGTTAAATGAGGACTAAAGTTTATTATTATTAACAAGATATGAAGTTTAAGATGCAATGTATATGCTGACGGGGCACGTTTCCATGTAGTCTCGAGAGATCAGCATTGGTATCAGCCATTTTTTTTATAAACGATATCGGTCGATCACTAGTTAAGATGTGCTGTATGAACTAAACTGCAGTCGACACCTATTTGCTTGTCACACCATTTTATGTATGACATGTAAAGTAACTCCTTTCAACCACCACACGTTTTTACTATTTTTAGGCCTGTTAGCCTGTCAGGCCATTACTGTCAGACATTGCAGATAAAATGTATTTGGGCGGAGGAGGGAATTCAAGAAAATAACTGAATTGGGCATAAACGGAAACGGTTCCGCATCATGGCTTTTACTATATTATGTATTTTATCACATCTGGAATGTTGTATTGAACAAACATCATCCAACACTGGAAATATCCAAGTTTAAATGGAATCCCAAATATAACGCTCAAACTGCATCTGAGTGGACTGAATGGAGCTGAACTACATGAAAGTGCAAGGAAATCCCCTGTAACCTCAGAAAATGGCCTGGGCTTCCAGGGATTCATGGTGTATGATATATCATGTGGTTGTTTTTATGTGTGGTAATGTGTTACAAGCACTAATCCCAATAACTGTCCACACACACACACACACACACACACACTCTCTGAGCTGTGACCAGTCAGCATAACAGATGGTCTAATAGTGAGTCCTTTAAAAGTGAGAGATGGACAGAATATTTTGGTATTCTGGATCATAATACCAAATGAAGAAAATGCATACGTACTTTTGACACTTTAACTGTAATGTCATGCAGTGGAGCTTGTGTTTGTGAGTCTGCAGCTGTAAATTGACCAGCAGAGCTGCTCTGTTTGACAGTGCCGTGAGTAAGTGGAGGCTTATTATGGTCAAAACAAAGGTGCTCAGAACATTATGGTTGCTGGTCTGGAGTCATATTTCATGTTGTTTTCTCTTAGAAATGTTGCACATGGAGCCTAGATGAGCTTGTACACTGTGATATATCAAGATGATTTGGTGTTTTGTGTCACAAATTGTTGTATGTTATTCCTTTTTTTCTCTTCTCTCTCTCATTCAGAACATGAGTGATGCCATGGCAGTGCTGCATAAACTGCAGACAGGTCTGGATGTGAACGTTAAGTTCACAGGTGTGCGGGTGTTCGAATACACACCTGAGTGCATCGTCTTCGATCTGCTGGATATCCCGCTGTACCACGGATGGCTGGTTGACCCACAGGTTAGTGGCCTGATTCACCTCTTTATGGAAAATGCAGGGAATCATCTAAGCCCCATTGAAACTTTTGAATCATAGTCAGCACATGATATCATTTGTTGGCTTTTTTTTTTTTTTTTTTTTTTTTAATACCTTTATTTTAGACAAATCTTAGTTTAGCTACTCGCTTAATGTCACAGCTGTCACGATTATGAAATTTGGTTGATTAATTGTCAAACAAATAATTGCGATTATGACGATTAATTGTCTATTTTAGGGCTCTCACAATTATGATGATTAATTGTCTGTTTAATGGCTTTCACGATAATGACGATTAATTGTCATACTTTTGTCATAGGTGTATGTGTGCTTTATAAACCTTAAGGAGTCAATTATTCGTATTAAACTTTTACATGATTTCCTTTAAGGCTTTAAAAACTTATGAATGACATTAAAAATGATATTTTAAACGTCTTTAACTACTAAACTTTAGTCTTGGTCCAGTTTGCATTTACACTGTTGTTGTTGGAACCCAGCCAACCTGAATAGCTATTATATATTATTATGCAACAGTAAAATATTTGTTAAATTCTTTGCTTTCACATTATTAATTTTTAAACCCACAAACCTTATTTCACATGAAAAAAGACCTTTTGAGATTTTGTTTCTCAAAAGCCCCGTACACACATGCAGTAACTTTCAAAAGCGCCCCCGATTAGAGTGACAGCAGTAGGAACGCCCACTAGTGACTTCACAACACAGGAACAAGCGACTTCAAGCAACAAAGTTGCTGCATGTGTTTACGGGGCATGACATCAGCTCCTCTGTGTCACTGCATGTCATTAACACTGCATGTATGAACCCACAACTACAAATAACATTTGCCATTACATAATTATTCAATTAAAGTGAAACCGGAGCACTTTCCATTCGCTAAAATCCTCATTTATAATTTCAGTGCAGTTTGGCTTGAAAACCTCCACAAACACTGCGTGCATCAAAGTTTCAAGTCCTGTTCAGAAGCTGTTAATCTTCATGCGCTCTTCAGGAGCTGCACTCAGTGCAGTCGGCAGTGTTGCTGAGTGACTCGGAGACACTCAAACAGGCTGCTCATTCCCTTATTTGGACAGTAAAATGTGATTTGAATTTAAAGGTGAAGTAGGTCATTTCTGCTACTAGTGGCACCAAATGGAATTACACAAAGTATGTTTTCAAACAACCTTAGCCAACACACCTTAGGCCCTGTCCCAATTGGCATCCACAGCCCTTGCGGTCTTCCTCTAAGTGCAGACTTTGGTGACGTAAGCGAGTGCAGACTGATGAGGTGCTAGTCAGCAAGTCCATGGTGGAGCATGAATGGTAAAAGTGTGCATTTGGGACAGACTTCAATCAGATGATGCATTTTTTACATTATGTTTTATATACATGGGGCTTAACAAATTATTATTTGAAAAAGTCATGGCATTGATAGGGTAAATGAACATACTTTAAACTCACTCTCAAATAATTCCAAGCAACACACTGACAATAAAGCATTAGATAATTTATTCAGGAACCTCTGAAAAACAAAGCACACATAGAACTACAGCAACAAAACCCCATCGTTTAAAATCTTTAGAGAATAAATAAACATGATTCAGACACATGGATGGTTACAGGCAGGTGCTTAGAACACAGTAAAATGTACAGAAAGATCATTCTGCCATATATTCACAAAAATAGTTATAAAATACATACAGCCACACTTCTGCAGGTATACATATCACTTTTAGACCAAATGTTGCTATATCAATAAATATAAGCAATCTTACAAGCTGCAGCCATGTACATTAAATTATTTTCTCCTGTCTTGATATTTTAGAAACTCATAATTCTAAAATCCTCTTTGAATCAACAGTTGCAAAGGTTTAATGTTAGGTTACTTTTATGAACTTAAAACTTCCCCGAAAAAACTATTCAGTAAACTGAATAGGAGTAATTCCATATCTCTGGATAATTAAATAAAACAAAGTTTTGACCCAGTTCTACACATCAGACTTAAGTGTTACTATGTACACATGATAAGCAAGTGATCCGCCGTTGACAATCAGTAAAAAAAGATTATTCAAATCCATTTTTAATCCGCGATTGACATCGCCTTGTCCGCCATGTTTTATCCTCTGGCTCGGAAACTCCAGTCAGCTGTGAATGGTTGAGAGGATCAGTAGCGGTGACTGTTGGGTAATAGTCAAGTCATTTTTATTTGTATAGCGCTTTTCACAACACACATAGTTTCAAAGCAGCTTTACAGAAGATCAGGCATTAACAGAAGATAAAACTGTAATATAACTGTAATGTGTGTTTAAAAATAAGTAATTAAATAATAATTGTATTTATAACCCCAGTGAGCAAGCCGAAGGCGACTGTGGCAAGTAACACAAAACTCCATAAGATGTTGGTTAATGGAGAAAAATAACCTTGGGAGAAACCAGGCTCACTGTGGGGGCCAGTTCCCCTCTGGCTAACATCATGAATAGAATGCCAATATTATTTATGTGTAGTGCAAGTCATGGTTTAAAATTATTAAACTAATTAAGTGTTAAGGGTCAGTGTTTAAAACAAAGATTTTATATGAACTGTAAGATTAATGACTAATGTCTTTGAAGTTCAGCCTGGATTAACTGCAAAAATTCACATAGATGCATTGTCCTTTGTTAGTTGGCTGATGAAGTGTTTTGTTGGCAGTTAATTGATAGTCTGTGTATTCTATTTCAAGAGTGTAGTCCATAATTAGACCAAGGTGATGCAGGCAGAGATCAGTTAGGTGCATCGCAGTTCAACCTGGCCGGTAATTTTGGCGAGGTCTATCCTAAATCCAAGGTTCAGGCAATGGCATATGAAGTATCCCATGTCTTATGGTTGGAGTTGGCATCAGTTCATCCTCTGAAGTCCATTGTAATAGTCCGCTGTGAAGCCCACGTGGATGTGGGCTCAGCCGAAGTGCGCATTTAGGGTGCAAAGAGGGAGCACCCCTCGGAGTGCTAAAATGTCAAATGGGACACCCTATGGTGGACTTTGCGGGAATGCGCAAATTAAGGCCACAAGACCGGAAGTCCACATCAAATGGGCCATTTGAGACAGGGCCTTAGACTCATCAGGCCCTTTCGCACTCTCTGATTCCCTATGAACAAATAGGCTATACTAAATAAAAGGTGATAAACATTTAACGTTATAATGAACAAGACTACTATAACATTAACGCACTGGACAGAAAGCATGGCAGAGGAATCGGGTCATCCGATGACATCGCCGGATTGGACGGCAGCTGGGTGTGCGGTGCGAGGGATCCAGCACATGATGTAGGATTGTTCTTCTGGTAACTAGTAAGCGTAACGACAGTGCTGTTTCTGGCCATTTTGGCGCCCTAGGCGAGATCACTGTTGTTGCACCTTGTAAATCTGACGCTAATGTTCACTCTGGTTTTACTCCGTTCTCTCTGTCTCTAGGCGGTGCTAACTTTCTTTTCCTCTGCATACGTCTGCCATGGTTTTTCATATTCCCCCGGCTGAAAAAGTAGCCACGCCTGAAACTCATGCTATAGATTGAGCTAGAAAGGGATAGGTGGAGCTGGGCGGCCCGCTCAAAATATAAATCTCAATGTTTTTATAATGCCTGGGTGGCTCAGTGTTTATACTTTTGGGGAAGGTAAACCCACGAATGGCTTACTTATCATTGTTAATGAACAATAAACTGGGATAGTAGAACATATTTTGACATAAAAAAAGTTGTATACTTCACCTTTAAAGTGAACAATAATCTCAGATAACTGCAGTTAGATCAAATAACCGTGATCAGCCGATTATTTAATAATCGTGACAGACCTATCTGCAACACTAGCAAACTGCTTAAATAATGATTGCTTTCAAATTAGTTTCCCAAATCTCGTACCACCTCTTTCTTCCATTGTTTGAACAAACAGATAGTTCCATCCCAAATTCAAACCATTGGTTAAGCCAGAAGTTGACATGCTGGACCACTTAAACAGAACAATTCTTCAAAAGTATGCAGTATTGGACAGCATTTTCGATGAGAGGCATAAACAGAAAAATCAATGCGTTTTCAAGCGAAAACATAATAGTGTGTACGTGGCCTCAAACGGGGATAGTAAAAAGCATTTTAACTACATAAAATTACACTTCACTTTGAATATTTATGCTAAATGTTTGATTCGACAAGGAGTTCACAATGAGAAACGGACCTTGTCTTTCTCTTGATCTGTCTGTCTGTAGATGGCAGATATTGTAAAGGCAGTGGGGAACTGCAGTTATAATCAGTTGGTGGAGAAGATAATCAGCTGTAAGCAGTCAGACAGCAGCGAGCTGGCCGGGGAAGGTGGGTGTTCACAGTTTTTTTTTGTCTATCATCATCTGCTTTTCCTTTCACACAGTCATCCAGGCTTCCTCATAAGGCAAGTGCTCATCTGTAGTGAACCCCCTTCTGGCTCTGTGCACTTAAATGCAAAGTTCACTTTGTTAGAATGTTGTGAGTTCACTCTTTGTCAAGTTTCAGTGTATTTGGATGCATTTTTGTATCGGACACACATTTATCCCTGTTCTAAATTGTTCCTTTTCCTATTGCATCATGCAATAAACAACTATCACAGTGGTGTGAGTCTGTTAAGATACAAGAGTAAAGTGTAGCTAAATTAATCTCATTTTATATGCTGTCTTTTTTTTCTTAGCTCTGTCTGAGACCTTCTCTTGCTCCTGTTCACTCACTATTTGTCTGTCTGTTTGTGTCTAAATATATCTCCCACGCCATCTTTCCTCGCTCTTTCTCTGTGCGTATATCAGAATACAGGCTGTCTGTCTCTGTTTCTGCACTGATAATGTGCCCTTTTCTATCTCTTATGGGCTGTCTGCCTGGTTATGTCTCTCTGCCACTCACACACTATCCCTGCACCAGCGTGTCAGGCTTTGTGAGTTTTGTGTCAAAGTTTCAGACAGTGTTTGCTTAATGTGGTTTGGCATTTGTTTTGAGTCTGTATTGGGATATGTGTCAGAGATGTCTCCCACTGCCTTTGTCTTCTCCAGGTTTTGTGGCAGAGCAGTTCCTGAACAGCACAGCGACTCAGCTGACGTACCACGGCCTGTGTGAGCTCACCTCTACCGTACAGGAGGGAGAACTGTGTGTCTTCTTCAGGAACAATCATTTCAGCACCATGACCAAATTTAAGGTGTTCACATTAACACGTATTTACTTTTGCAGTCATTTGAGATGATGGGTGCTGAAAGATGGTTCTGTGGTTTGTTTATGGAGGGATGCTGAATGTTGGTGCCCCACAGTGGCTAAAAACAGAACTTTCAGTATGCCATTCTTATTTTACACACTGTTTCTCTATATGCTCTACGAACAGATTTAAAGTGAAGTTGAAATTAAAATTGACCATATTTTTCTATCTTAAAGGGATAGTTCACCCAAAAATTAACATTCATTCATCATTTACTCATGCCATCCCAGATGTGTATGACTTACTTTCTTCTGCAGAACACAAATAAAGATTTTTAGAAGAATACCTCAGCTCTGTAGGTCCATACAATGCAAGTGAATGGTGACAATACCTTTGAAGCTCCAAAAATCACATAAAGACAACATAAAAGTAATCCATAAGACACCATATCTTCAGAAGTGACATGATAGGTGTGGGTGAGAAACAGATCAATATTTATGTCCTTTTTTACTATAAATCTCAACTTTTACTTTCACACTCTTTCACATTTTGAAGGTGAAAGTGGATATTTGTAGTAAAAAAAACAATTGACTGAAATATTGATCTGGTTCTCATGGCTGTCCCTTTCGGCTCACGTCACTTAGGTTGCACGGAACATTGGTTAATGTTTGCTGAATCGCTATTTAGTTGATGATTTAGGATACTGCTGTAGGCATTAGGCAATGCAGCCTTTCTAAAATCAAGTTGTTTAATAACGGTTATGGTTAGTGTGATAAAGGTTATGGCAATAATAGTAAGTAACAATACATTTTAATAAAAAAGTATTACCATTTGGATACGTCGAAATGCTTTTGACAGTGAACTTGAACTTCAGTCTCCATTTTCATAGTCAAAAAGCCTCCTCAAAAGTTGGTGTCTGCAATTAGATCCGGCTCTACTCTGATATGGAAAATCTTTGCATACCAAACAATTCCCAATAATTTTTTTCTTTTTGAAAATCCTATTTCACTCTGAAATTCATTACAATATGGAAGTGAAATGGATAGTGAATGTCGTTTCATATTGACTTTCAATTCCCTCATAAGAAAGTGCCATCACTCAAGGCACGACCTAGGAGTATCTGAGGGGCAATATTCATGCAGTAATTTCAACTATTTTGAATGGTGACTGCATAACCATGAACTGACTTATCAAGCTGCTTGTAAAGCCTCTCACTGTTATCAAAGGGGAAGTGGAACTGCTCTGTAGCAACAGGGCACACTTGACCTACAGATAAAGCTCTTCTATGATCCTCATATACATTCTTCAGCATATTCTTACTGAACATGACACGACGATCTGTGAATGCTGAAAGATTGAAATATGAGAGCAGTGGTTGGTGGTGGTGGTGGTGGTGGTTGAGGAGGGTCCTCTGTTCACTGTGTAAAGTGCTTTGAGTTTAGTATCAGAAAAGTGCAATATAAATGCAACATTAATTCATTCAATGTATGTTAATATGAATGCTCTCTTTGTGTTCCTCAGGCCCAGCTGTATCTGCTGGTGACGGATCAGGGTTTTCTTACTGAAGAGAAGGTGGTTTGGGAAAGTCTGCATAATGTTGATGGAGACGGGAACTTCTGCGACTCAGAGTTCCATCTGAGGCCACCTTCTGACCCAGAAACGGTGTACCGTGGTCAGCAAGACCAGATCGATCAGGTCAGGACTAATATCACTTCTCATCAGTGCTCAATGTCTATTTCAGTCAGAGGAAAAAAACACAGTGCTCACAACCTTGGGTGAATTTTTAAGGATATTCCAATAATATTTTTTTTATTATATGGTATCAAAGGTATGAGAGCTGATGTGGATGTGTGGGCATTATCTCTTCTAAAAATTTCCTTTTTTTATCCTAAATATTTATTAAAATGCTCAAAACAAAAGGCCACCCAAATGTCTCCCATCTCCACACATGATCTCTGGAGCTCAACCAGAGCTACCATCTGGTTCTTGGCCACCTCTCTTACCGAGGCCCTTCTCCCCCGATTGCTCAGTTTGGCTGGGCATCCAGCATTAGGAAGAGTCCTGGTTGTTACAAGCTTCTTCCGTTTAAGAATTATGGAGGCCACTGTGCTCTTGGGAACCTTCAATGCAGCTGAAATTTTTTTGTAGCCATCCCCAGATCTGTGCCTCGACACAATCCTGTCTCTGAGCTCTGTAGGCAGTTCCTTTGACCTTATGGCTTGGTTTTTGCTCTGATATGATTTTCAGCTGTGAGACCTTACATAGACAGGTGTGTGCCTTTCCAAATCATGTCCAATCAATTGAATTTGCCACAGGTGGACTCCAATCAAAGTGTAGAAACATCTCAAAGATGATCCAGAGAAATGGGATGTACCTGAGCTAAATTTTAAGTATCATAGCAAAGGGTTGGAATACTTATGTCAATGTGATATTTCAGTTTTTTGAGTGGATTTCTTTTGAGCTGATTTCAATAGCTTGTAGATATGAATTGATTTAGATAATGAGTAAAGTCATAAGACGAATAAGATGTAATTTATTCAGACAACAAATACGTGTTAAATGCACAGATTCCTGTTTTTTTGTTTGGTTTTTTTTCTCCCCGATTTGGAATGCCCAGTTCCCAATGTGCTATAAGTCCTCGTGGTGGCGTAGTGACTCGCCTCAATCCGGGTGGTGGAGGATGAATCTCAGTTGCCTCCGCGTCTGAGACCGTAAATCCGCGCATCTTATCATGTGGCTTGTTGAGCATGTTACCGTGGAGACGTAGCACGTGTGGAGGCTTCACGCCATTCTCCACGGCATCCATGCACAACTCGCCACGTGCCCCACCGAGAACGAACCACATGATAGCGACCATGAGGAGGTCACCCCATGCGACTCTACCCTCCCTAGCAACCGGACCAATTTGGTTGCTAAGGAGACCTGGCTGGAGTCACTCAACACATCCTGGATTCGAACTCGCGACTCCAGGGGTGGTAGTCAGTGTCTTTATTCGCTGAGCTACCCAGGCCCCCACAGTTTCCTGTTTTTGTTAAACACACAGCTTTGCCTTGATGCCATTTAGCAGGCATGAGCCAAAGAGTTGGGAATACAAACCGCTGATTATCTGAAATGAAAAAACCTCAGAGAGGAGAGAATGAATTTTAAACTTGTTTTCATGGAAGGCACATTACATTACCAAGGCGAATGCAACGCTCGGAATGTTGCACAGCACATGCAGGCATATGCTTTCTTTTGAAAAGATTTAAGCGGTTTTGAGGAGTTGTCCACCAACTGGCTTTTAACTATAAATCAAAATTTAAGAATGATAGTCTCTCCCTTGTTGATGTTTAGTGTCACAAGTATCAAAGAGATGCAAAAGGTCTACATTTCTTTTTTTGCAATTTAATTGTTTTTTGTTTTGTTTTTCCTAAATGTTTACACATGCCTGAGATAATTATTTTTCAAAAGATCCAAGCCTCGAAGGCTTTAAATTGCTCCTCTGCCCCTGAATAACAGGCACCATTTAAACATTTCAGTTCATGATGTTTTGTTTTTGGTATTAGAGTAATCATTCCAACATAAACCATTGCATCTATAAGTCCTTAGGAAAATACCCTTTATACCAAATGTGGTGAATCAGTGAGCTTACATGACTGTACACAGGAACAGTGACCCTCATCAGGTGAAGCAGAGCTACACAGACTGACATTGCAATGAGCCATGAATGTTGAATGTTGACACATCCAGTTGAAATGCATCAAATCTCTGTTAAAGTGCAGTTTACCTGGATTGAGTTTTGTGCTGCTATCTTCCAGCAGTAATTCTAGTCTGTTGCTTACAGGAAAACTTCTCAATAATTGATGTTAAAAGCTCTCTGATCTCTCCTCCATTTCTCTGACCTTCTCATTATTACCCCTCCCTCGGTGCCTTTGGGTTTACATGCTTTAATGGCTGAAGATGGGACAAAAGTGCCTCATGTGATGGCAGTCTCTCTCTCTCTCTCTCTCTTTCTCTCTCTGTCATGATGAAATGGTCAACTCATGTTACGTTCACTACTTTTCTTTGTCCTTTTTGGAGCTCGAAAGCAACTGGTCGCCATCCACTTTTGTTATGTGGACGAGAGCAACCTGGACACTCTGCTAAATAACTCTTTACGTTCCATGGAAAAATCATACAGGTTTTGGGTGAACTATTTCTTTTAACTGTTCATCTTTGAACAACCAATGTGTATATGAGATGGATTTCAATGTGCATCACATCGATTTTCCTGTCAGTTTACAATTATTTACAAGCTGCATGTTTTGTGCTAAATACTTAATTTAACCCAGATTATTACCTGGCATAACTTGGATTTGAATACATGGATCGTCACTGTTGTTGTGTGTAGGACTACCTGATGGCGCTGTCTCTGCAGCAGGAGCAGCAGGGCTCAGAGCTGGGCTGGGAACAGATCCCAGAAGGCATCAGTGATCTGGAGCTTGCCAAGAAGCTGCAAGAGGAGGAGGACCGCAGAGCATCACAGTACTATCAGGAGCAGGAGCAGGTGGCAGCAGAAGCAGCTGCACAAGCACAGGTGAGCTGCTCACAGAGTTGAATATTGTGGATAGTGAGAGAACAATTTCACTTACATTTGGTTAAAGGTGCAATTTTTTTCAATAGTAAATTTCTACAATGACATTGGTACATGAAAATCTATGCTTTTGCATGATGCTGCATCCACGCTGTTAGGTGTCGGCATAAATCCAAGACAATGCCATATTGTCCGGCGCAATATGAACAAACATTTTAAAAATTAAAACATTCTGTCATTATTTACTCACTTCGATGTACTGCCACTATGAAAGAGCTGCATAAAAATTCTTCCAAAATTAATCCACCTGTATTCCATGAAAAATACAAAGGTGGAAGGTGGTGGAAAAGGCTGATAACCGATTAATACAGAATGTTAATTTTCTTAGTCTTTCCTTACTATGACAGACACAGACATAGAGGCTTCAAAAGTCCAAAATAAATAAAATCACAGATTAAATTTATCGTTCAACCAAAATCCCTATAATAATCAGAAAAGGGTAGATTTGATGTATAACGTGAGACTTTTAACCGTAAATGAGCCCAAAACACACAAGGGCTCTTATTTTGAAATAACAGAGACTTGGCTCCATTAAAATGCTCTAAGTATTTACCAAATTAAGCTTTTTATAGCCTATATATTCACCAGATAAAGAGTTGTGAATATAAATGTTTCACCACATGAGGTTAAGTAAGGAACAAGGTTTTACATTGGAGATATTATTTATGCACTGCCAGGGCACATTTTGCATGTTTCTATGCATTCCTTTGCTTCATTTTAGGACACTTAAATATCTAATAAAAAAAAAAAAAAAAATATTATATATATATATATATATATATGCATTGAAGTGAGGATATAAATGTTGATGAATGGTGTCAGTGATGAAAGATTTAGATACAGCAAATCCTCACGATTGTTAATCAAAAATAAAAAAACAACAACAAATCTATCTGCAGCTTTCAGCATAGATTTTTGCCTATAACTGATAGTTCCAAAAAGCAACTATCGGTACCGATTAATCGGTAAAACTGATATATCGGTCTATTTTGTAAAAAAAAAAGCATATTTTTTTTGTAGGTGAGTTATTCCTGTAAAGGCACACTCAGTAATTTTTTCCACTTGAAGTTTTACACAAAAAGAAATTAAAAGTAATTTTGGCAAACATGTTTAAAATTATGTACACTGGCATCATATAAATACTCTGGTCATATCAGTGGTTTTGAAATGCTGTTTTAATCTACATAGTGTGTGTCGCCCCCTCATGGTGATGGACATTTGCCAGAAAACAAACTTGTAATCACTTAGTGCACCTTTATATTTAATGCAATAGGATAAATTGTGACTTTTCTGTCTGTAGGGACAACAGCCAGCAGTTGGTGATGATCAGGTGGATAGAGCTACAGCAGCTGGAGCCCCAGCAGGGGGGGCGACAGCTTCTCCAAGCCCAGGAAAACAGCCCTCTACGGCGGAACGCAAACCCAAAAAGGAGGCCAAGGACAAAGACAAATGCATCTTGTTGTAACAACAGTGGACTATGTGGAGTGCGAAACAGGCAGCAGATTAATTACAGTGGCTCTGCAAAACATCTCCCAGTGTGAGGTGGAGAGACCAAGACAAGGAGAGAAAGCAGTGACCGACGGTGAGGACTTGCCATTCTCAAGCCACTTGTGCCTGTCTCGAACCCTCAGAGTTCTGAAGACCCAGAAAGCAGAGAGGGGTGTCACTACAAAGACTATCACAACATATTTCGTAGAGCTGGCAAATGTTCTCAGCAGGAAAACCACTGCAGTGCACTATATTTGTGGGGGTTCACAAGGGAGTATTTGTAGTAAAACAAAGGTAATGTATACATAGCACCAGGCAAAGCTTTCATAATACGAAGCATTTTTTTTTTTTTTTTGTGGATTTCTGTTATTGCTGATGTTTATAAGCTATTTTATACCGATTTACCTGAACATATGCATATGTAGAATAGTTGTATTGGTCAATTTATGTTATTTGACTGAAAGATATCAGAGAAATTTTTATGAAAGGCCACTCAAATGAGCAGGTAGCAAGCCAACAGGTTGCTCGGCAAAGTGATGTCTCTGGACATGATGTAGGCTCTTGTACTTTGCCTGGCAGTGTGATGTCAAATCACTGAAATTGTGCAAACTAGGAGTGACCTCTAAAAGATCCTGATAAAAATGATTTATCGAGTTCAAAATTGTTTGCATCAGTACAGTATGGTTATGTAAAGTCATCTGTAACAGGAAAATTATTTCTGTCAGTAGGACACTGCTGTTAATGAGCTAACAACTGACACTAAAGTCCATAGCTTTAAATGTCATAATTAGTAGGCATTATAAATATATATATATATATAAGTTTCCTCACCCTTAGAATTTCAATTTCCAGCCAAAAGTCCAGTTCATATTTGCCTCATTAAATTATACAGAGTGCTATATTTCATGTACCATTTTTGCATATGTATTCGTAAGTTAGTTTTGAGCAGCTAGAAGTCTGTCCATTTCAAACCTTGCTCCAGTGCTAGAGTAGATAAAACATTTTCCCAATATGTTGGTAGTCTTGGTATTTAGAGTCAAACTGCCCTATATATACAGTGTATATAAGTAGAATCCTATAAAAAAAAAGAATCACTTCACTGGAAAACCTGGCATTGCCCAATGAACTAGAAATGCTCTGGACCTAAAACTTAAGATATTTACATTTTTATCTTAATTGTTTGTCATTGAACTCCAGCTATTTAATTTTCACACTAATTCATGTACATTGTACATATTCATATATATATATATGAATATGTATACACATGGATGTAAGGTAGAGCAAGGAAATGATAACTCGAGCCCATCCCTTTATAGTACTGCCACCTGACAGACATGGTCTTTTTCTATACAAAACATTCCAGCTATAGGCCTTGAACTGAGCAGTGCGAGTCTCGGACTCAGAGAAACACTAATCTTTCTGTGAGCAAACCATTTATCTGCTCTCAATGCAAAAATGAACAAGTTCGAATCTAGAGATGCTCATGGAAATGACAGTTGTTGGACAGAGCTGGAACATTTGGTCCTTCAGTGGCTAATCCTTTCTGTATATAAGCCTTACAATATTTACAGTATCTTTTATACCGACAAAAAATGGGTGCAAGACAAGACTGAGACAATCTGTAGACCTTACCGTAGACAGAAAACCGCACAGGCCTTCACAGAAGGAACATATCCATGAGTGTCTTGCAAACAGTTTGATGTGTATTAGCTGCCTTGGTAAAGGATATAGATTAAAATCAATATAAAATACAGGGTTAAATTTGAAAAGGTCCTTTTTCTCATGTGTTATAGTACTATATTGCCGTAACAGCACCATTTCAACCCCAGGAAATAGGCTTTTAAAATAAAACATGGCTGCATTGAAGTCATTTTTATTTTATTTTTTTTCAGTACAACTAAGGGCCCACAGGTTGCAGCAGTTGTAGAAGTAGGTTTTAAAGCACTGAAATGCTGCTATTTGAAGTGAAGTGAATTAGCTTGTGTGCTATATTGTATATAGCCATGTTGTTTTAGAAACTAAGGGCGCACAACACGTTAGTCATTGTATTTTTTATTTTTGTCATTTCATTTCACACTACAGGAACCATAGAAATGGATTCATAAATATCAGCAAGCTTGTATCACCTCTGACTGGTGTCATACTAGGAAGCACAAGCTAGGCACTATAGAGCTGGGAGAAAGATGTCTTACAGGTTTTGTACTGGGCATTGTGTGCTAAAATGGTGCATAATGTGTCTGGAACTGGTAAATCACCCATCAAAACCAAACTTGGAAAGTTTTTCCAAATATAAACAGTGGCAATTTTGGAAAGCTGACATTCACTTCTGATTAAATTATGATTCACTGCATTTGTGAAAGAGGGACTGTGTGGAGTGACTGTCAAACTTTGTCATAAAGTGCTTGCTAACTGTTGTACTTGCAGGTCAGATTTAATATGGACATTCCAAGGTGCTTATGATCAGTGGCATGTCTGAAACAGGAGCGATTAAGGACATTGCAAATGCAATCAAATAACAGATGACTCCAGCACACAAAATAATATGTAATCCACTGTGCATTAGCTTGTTCATGTCATTTGCATTGATTGCCTATAACTTTATTCTGGTGTATTGTACTCTATTTTAAACCTTTACTACTCAGATAATCTTGTTCATGACAGATGTGTGGATTGTCACAAGAATATACGCATAGGGCTTGAAATGATTTGTTAGTGGGGTATATACTGAAATGTAGAATTTGTAGTGGAAAACAGGTGTCCTAGACCATTTTAGTCCTTTATGCACTAGATAAGGATACCTCTTTTTATACAAAATGAAAAACTGGTGGTTTGTCTGACATCCCATGTTTTGCAATAAGGCTAATATTTATGGGGCTCCAATAAGATAAGGAGCTTTGGTTTCACTCAATGTTGCCATTTAGTTTTTTTCTCCTTTCCCTACATTCAGATAGGAAATGCTTGCAAGACTCATGAATATAATTTTATTATTCCTACATTTTCAAATCTTAGTGCCATTGAGGAAATGGTAATGAAAGCAGAGTAAGATAGGGATTTTGGCTGAGCTTATAATTTAGACAGAACTCAGATACAGGGCATTACCTTGGTTGGGTAATTATATTTCTGAATGTCACCCAGTTCTTTGATATTAAAATAACTTTTGGCACACATACATATTCTGCCACAAAAGGATGGATACTGGAAAGATTTCACTTGACAAAATGTCTTGGAATTGCAATTTACCAGGTTAGTCCATGGAAATGCAGTTGTAATGCATGTTTAACGTTAATTATCTGATGGAGCAGTCCCGTTGCGATTTCTATTTTTTATCCTTTATACTCGTATATTTACGCAAAACAAATAAATTGTACAAAATATGGGATAGAAGGCGTGCAATGTTCATTAATAACGAAAATGTGTGTAGCCCAACAATGTCAAAAGAGTACATGGACATATTTCCGTAACAAATGCCTTAGACGAGGGACAGTATGTCTGATTAAAGGAAATCTGGTCAGTAAAGTCTACTGGTTTGTGTTCTTAATATTCACTCACCATCTTCAAAGATTTGGGATCATCTTGCAAAAGTTTTTGTGTAGCTCAATATACCAAACCATAGCATACAGAAACAGTTATAATCCTCAATTTAAAAAAAAAAAAACATTTAAATTTTAATGGAATTAAGAGATTTGTCCAGTGCCCCACACACACACAACAAAAGTCTGCCCAAAGCAGAAAATAGTGTCTGGGACAGGAATTTTTAACATTACATATCCACTGGTTAAGAAATAAGCTGTACAGGTTGCACCTACACTATGTCAAGACAACATGTATGTACACAAAAGGTTGTTTACAGGTCACAAGAAAACAGTTTAGGGCACAAAAACCTACATGTACGCTAACAAAGCTCTTTACAAAGAAGAAAACAAACTCCAACTTTATCTTTACAACAATCTTTTGGCTATAGTTCAGCCAGTTAAAAACACCAAAAATTCAAAAAATAAAAAATGAATTCTAGAACCTTCCTTTAAAAGGCTTGAAGCCTACACTGCCGCCAGCAATGGGAACATTAGTGATCTGCACAATTCTGTTTATTCCAGAGGAGGAATGGCTGCAGAAAGACAGACAATCAGTATGACTCATGTCACTTGTACAAAAATCAACATGTGATGCAAAGATGTTTAAAATGTTAAACTTTTAATGTAATTAATAAAAGCTAAACGAAGAGACAGAGCGATCATTGGCTATATTTAGAACATACTACTCTTAATATTGCTAAAGTACGTACTATATATTGTGTGCAGTACGCAAATTTTCCAAAACGTACAGTATATTATATATATATATATATATAAAGACGTATGCAGTATACAATGCACTTGATCTGACCTTCCATTTTCAGTGTGATGGATGAACAAAGTAATATCAGCTCTGATAACACGGATCTCTCTTTGAATCATTTGATCAGACTTCCAAATGTGAAGACTTATTTAATAATGCAAAATAACTTTTCTGGACACCTCACGCTGCATTAAACATGCAACATGAGGTGGTTTATACTAAAATGCTTTTAAAAAAAAAAAAAAAAAAAAAGGTTCACATCAATCTACACTCCATACCACAATGACAAAGCAAAAATCTGATTTGTTAACTTTGCAAATTTATTGAAAAGAAAAAAAAACTGAAATATCACAGACATAAGTATTCAGACCCTTAACTCAGTACTTAGTTGAAGCACCTTTGGCAACAATTACAGCCTCATGTCTTTGTGTATGATGCAACAAGCTTTGCACACCTGGATTTGGGGATTTTCTGCCATTCTCTGCAGATCCTCTCAAGCTCTGTCAGGTTGGGGACCGTCGGTGGACAGCCATTTTCAGGTCTCTTCAGAGATGTTCAATTGGCAGGCTCTGGCAGGGCCACTGAAGGACATTCACAGAGTTGTCCCTAAGCCACTTTTGCGTCGTCTTGGCTATGGGCTTAGGGTCATTGTTCTGTTGAAAGGTGAACCTTTGGCCCAGTCTGAGGTCCTGCACCAGGTTTTCATTAAGGATATCTGTATTTAGCTGTATTCAGCTTTCCTTCAACCCTGACAAGTCCCCCAGTCCCTGCCACTGGAAAAACACCCCCACAGCATGATGCAACCATCACCATGCTTCACCGCTGGGATGGTACTGTGCAAGTGATGAGTGGTGCCTGGTTTCCTCCAGACATGATGCTTGGAACTGAGGCCAAACAGTTCAATCTTTGTTTCATCAGACCAGAGAATCTTGTTTCTCAGACAGAGTCCTTCCAAGCGGGCTTTCATGTGTCTTGCACTGAGGAGAGGCTTCCGTCTGGCCACTGTGCCATAAAGCCCAGATCAGTGATGTGTTGCAGTGATGGTTGTCCTTCTGCAAGTTTCTCCCATCTCCACACATGATCTCTGGAGCTCAACCAGAGTGACCATCTTGGCCACCTCTCTTACCAAGGCCCTTCTCCCCTGATTGCTCAGTTTGCCGGGCGGACAGCTCTAGGAAGAGTCCTGGTTGTTCCAAACTTATGTCATTTAAGAATTATGGAGGCCACTGTGCTCTTGGGAACCTTCAATGCAGCTGAAAAAATTTTGTAGCCTTCCCCATATCTGTGCCTCAACACAATCCTGTCTCTGAGCTGTGCAGGCAGTTCCTTTGACCTCATGGCTTGGTTTTTGCTCTGATATGATTTTCAGCTGTGAGACCTCAAGTGTGTGCCTTTTCATATCATGTCCAATCAATTGAATTTGCCACAGGTGGACTCCAATCAAAGTGTAGAAACATCTCAAAGA
Organism: Myxocyprinus asiaticus; assembly: GCF_019703515.2. Taxonomy (NCBI): domain Eukaryota; kingdom Metazoa; phylum Chordata; class Actinopteri; order Cypriniformes; family Catostomidae; genus Myxocyprinus; species Myxocyprinus asiaticus. Next base: position 30,699,435 of record NC_059345.1, read on the forward strand.
TGATCCAGAGAAATGGGATGCATCTAAGCCAAATTTCAAGTGTCATAGCAAAGGGTCTGAATGCTTATGTCAATGTGATAAATTTTTTTTTCTTTTTTGCAAAGTAAACAAAAATCTGGTTTTTACTTTGTCATTATGGGGTATGGAGTGTAAATTGATGTGAAAAACAAAACAATTTAAAAGCATTTTAGCATAAGGCTGCAACAAAATGTGAAGGAAAAAAATAAATAAAATGAAAATGGTCTAAATACTGAATGTACAGTGTATTCTGCGCAGTAATTAGTAAGTTAGTATTCGATTTTGAACATAGCCACTGAAATGTGCACTCTAGATTATAACAAACCTGGAGTGTGATGCTATAATTCCAGGCCGACTCTCTCCCATTCGACGGTTATCTGGGAATCCCCCACTTTGTGATCCCGCTGCCCCATGCCAGTCTTTCCTGGGGCCCTGATCACGCCCATGCCTTTCCACCACCACCTGCCTGCCACTGCCAAAGTGCTGCTGTGTTAAGAAAAGGGGGAGTGGTTATTTAAATGTTAGCTTTTCATATATGCACATAGATTTGCACAAGGCTGAAAAGTAATGAATTTCTTGGAGGAAAACTGCTTTTTTTTTTTATTCTATACTAAACTTGAAACAGAAGTACGTAAGAATGCCAACAGAGTCAGATGTATATTGTCTTACCTGCTCTCCGATAACCACAGGTCTGCCTCCATCTCGACTGCTGAAACTGGTCCTGCCGCGGCTGGCTGAGGATGCCCCTCTTATGGCAGGACCGGGCCCCTCTCTGCCTGGCCGCTCTGGACGCATCCGCACTGCTCCTCTACAATGCAAACACCACCAGGTCTTGGTTAATTTTTAATAAGATGTGACAAAATAAATAAATTGCAAATCAGCAAGTCAAGAATGTACTGAATGAATCATTAGATGATTCATTCAGTACAACTCATGAGTTTATGACTTGAGTTGAGATGTGACTAATATTTTATCACCAATATTCACACACTTCTACATAACCAGTTATTAGTTAATATATTGGGTATGCAGATAAATGGCACCATTTGGTTACTCTCTAAAGAATGTCACCCACCAACAACATAACACCACTGTGCATTCAACAGAAAACAAAGGTTTTCAAATGTAAAGTAACAGCCATTCATTCTCAGGAGAGCATTTTAACAGATGAAAATCCTTTCAACAATAACACTGAAAACAACTTATGAAGCCACTTAATATGAAGCCGCTTTGTTCACAATTTAAAGAGAGATATTCCATGTACAGGAGCTTATCCCTACCCGACATCTCCTTGTTTAGCATTCATTCCACCGTCAGTCTTCCAGCCAGTGTGGCTAGCGTCTCTGGATGTCCTGGAGTGAGCAATGACTGGAGGCGCTCTGCCTCCGGCTGCTCGTTCAGGCATGGCCACCGGTCTACGCTCGTCACGGTCGCGGATCTCACGGCGGTCGCTGTCCCGCAGCTCAGAGCGGGGAGGAGGTGGTGGATCCGTTCTACGCACAGTTTCAAAATCTTTAGGATAACGGTCAAATCCCGATCCTTCTCGACGTGGAGCAGGCCGATTCTTCTTTGAATCGGCTTCATTTTCAAAACGGTTCCGCCTGCAGAGAAAGATTCATCAACTGCTTCTGTGCACACATTTGCATTCGATACCTCCAGCTGTGGAAAAGTGCTCAATACAGGGCAAAATTTGTCTCCAACCATTACTCTCCTATTGTGTTTGGGAAATACATTAATGTACAAGAATGCCTACCTATCAAAGTTGTTGGATTGTACTGCTGATGTCTGAGGGTAGCGGGTGCGGTCTCTGGGATTAAAGTTGTTGAAGCGGTTCTGTTGGCGGCTGTTGTAGTCAGAGCCCTGACTGATTCTCCCCTCTGGCCCAGTCTGCATCTTTTTACTGCTATTCCAGTAAGGGTCCTCCCTCCTGCACATACAGAAAGGTAAAAACCTATGAGCATCAGAGCCCTTATATACATACAAGGTTCTAGAGGTAGACTGATATATCAGTTTTACTGATTAATCATGCCGTTAGTTGCTTTTTGGAACTATCGGTTATCAGCCATTTTTATTCCTTCCACTGTGGCCGACGCTGGAGGATACTACAATTAGAACGGCTTGGTTCTACAGTATAACAGCAGCCTTGAGGTGAAATAGAAATAATCACTGACACCTTGTGGGGATTTGCTGCATCTACATCCCTCATCATTGACAATACTCCATATTTTTATCCTCATTTTAGGGCTGGGCGATAATTTTTATTTTATCGATTGATTTGAATTTGCGTTTTGACACAAATGTTATTTTTTCTTAAAGAAAAAAAATGTTTAGCATAAAATATTAGCAAATGCTATAGTTAGATAAGTTGTAAATCCCCTGAAGGCTGAATAAGGGGAACAAAAAAAAAAAAAAAAAGATTGTTCACAGCGCTTGGCTTGATGCCGCCCCGTTAAAGGTTAACAACATGGAGACTGATATAAAAGCTGGCAAAGTTTCCAGTGCGACTGCACAGGGTAAAAACAGATCAACTTTGTCTATCATGAATGTATACACCGGCTTAATCAGACCATAACTGACCTTGGCCTTGTGCGTATGTTAATGAACAAAATGGTCAACGTTTTTTTTTTTTTTTTTATACACAAAGTGTTAGTTACGTGACAGTTACAGGCGCTTATCAAATCTTATGGATAGGCTATAAATGGGAGAATCAAACATCCGCTGCTGCTTTTACCATGATGATTCAGATACTGTACGCTAGTAATAGATTTGATCCGTGATGTGTTCGTTTATCTATAGCTAACATTTTGGAAGCAATCATTTTAACAAACTGAATTTGAATTGTAATGACAATCATTTATAATTTCAAATTGCTGTGTTGCTCAACGTGTACCACACATAGCCGCTAGAGGGCGCCACTCACTCACACAGCACTGACTGAAGTGGTAAATGCAGACTGTCAGATTTTAAAACACAGCAGGTTGCGGTTTATCCCATAAGGCAATATTGCGATTTCAATCTTAATTCAAAATCAATCGTGCAGCCTTAGATACCATACCAATTTCTCAGACGTCAAAGTCAGCATGTTTCACGTTTTTTTTCCACATCCTGTAACACACATCATGATCTAAACTGGAAAGCAACATTTGTCTAGATTGAAATTTTTTTTTTTATGTCTGGTCTCTGTCTGCAGGGGTTGATGATTACACATACAAATTGTTTGATATACTAATGAGTACTTTCTGTATAAACTTGAGACATGAATCGTGTATCATCCTTGGGTTAAAGGCAAAAAAAAAAAAAAAAGTTTTTGCCATATCGCTCAACACTACCTCACTTCAATGCATATTGTTATTTTGATCATATAATCAAGTGTTTTAAACTGAAGCGAGGGCAGGCAAAGAAAAGTGTGACTATGAAAATGTGTCCCATCAGGGTCTACAACTATTTTTCACTATATCTATAATATATGAATACACCTTATTCCTCATTAAACCTCATATGGTGAAATAAACACTACAAATCTTCATTGTTTTCAGGTTATTACTGGGATTTAGATTAAACAATTATTGGGGATTTTGACTTTTCATTTTGGACCCTTGTAGCCTCTGTGTCTGTGCCCACTATAGGATTATTTTTGACATTCTATGAATCGATTTAAAAAAAAATATATATATTGTCCAACTAATTGGTTATCAGCCTTTTCCACCACCTTACTGATATCTGCAAAATCCACTATTGTCGACCTCTCAAAGGTTTCCACCCTTTCTGACCTATAAATTTCCATTAACTTTCCAGGCTTTTGTGATTATTTGATACATATTTTTAATATTTTGATTCAGACCAATTTTGTGATGAATCATTTAGACAGATTTGTGACCCATTTCAATTTGGTCATTGAAAAGAACAGACTCTAAAAAGAAGAGATTGGACAATAGCTTGCAAGTAAGTTTTACTGTACAAAAGAGAAATCTCTTGCTTGAAATATTTTAGAGTAGCGTAAAAACTAGAATTGTACTATGTATTTGTACTACACTATTTTGTGGCTGTCCAAGTCTGGAAAACAGCTATATTTTCTGGCTTTTTTTGACTGCGTAAACCCTGTACAAACAGGCCACTGAGAATAAATATCTATTATTTTTGTTAAAATATTGAAGTAGTTTCTCAGAAAATGTAAAACAAACAGAATTGTGAACATACCTTTGGTCAACGTCACGCCCCCTCTTTAAGTTGTTTCGTTTCTCCTGCTCATAACGCAGCTGCTCCTGTTGCCGTCTTAACTCCTCGCGTTCACGAGCCAAACGCTCAGCTTCCTTGCGTCGCTCCTGCATGCACGGACACACAAATTTTCAGCACATCAATTTAGACAAACAAAACTCCAGCTCTGAGATTCACAGGCAGGTGTATAGTGGCTGTACCTGCTCAATGCGGATTCTCTCCCGCTCCAGTCTCTCTCTCTCCATGCGCTCACGTTCAAGCTTCTGTCTTTCCACCTCCAGCCTCTGCCGCTCTCTCATCAGGTTCTCCCTTTCCTCCCGCTCACGCAGAAGACGGATCCGCTCCCGCTCCGCTAATTCACGCCGTCTGAAGATCACAGTATTACAAACTGCATTTCAGCACTTTGAAGTTTGGTGTTTACAAATGTATGGAAAAATCAGCATTAGAAAGACAGGGTTGCTGCAAATTTAAGACTAAGACCTAAACAAATTAATACCATATGTCCATACAGAACAAACATATCACAGACTCTTTTACTAAATAGGCTGGGGCACACATTTAACAAGGCACTTGTAACACTGCTTATCAGGGTCTCTGCAATTTTGGAATACTCAAGACACGTTTTCCACATGTATTTACACATTTACAGTACATCATATTAAAACTGGCTTATGTACCAATATCAAAACATATGAATTAGAGATTAACCGATTGGATTTTGCCGATACAATAATAATGTGAAAGGCAATAACAGATTAATCTGCCTACTACGAATTCCAATGCTCAGTTTCTACCATGTGTGATCTGTGCAAAAGAAAATAAAAAATGACTTACGACTATAGTTTCATAAATCGATATATTGAATGTGTCTTTCCTTCCTGTGACAGAGGCCAAATGGAATTAAATTCTAGAAGCAGATTATTGTGCAACCAAAATACCAATAATAAACAGAAGAAAAAACTAAAAAAAAAATATTGGTGCATAATGCATGACTTAACCCAGAAATACACCGGGGACTCTTATTTTGAAATGTTTGTGCTTCACTGCTCTCAGCAGTAAAAGTAAACATTTTCATCAACAGTAGATCATCAGCGATCGCTTGACAAATGTCCAGTATTCATTCATTCATTCATTGCAAAATGCTCTGAAGCCGCTTGGAAACACCGAATCTCCAGTTCCCCGTGTGCTTTTCACTTTGAAGACCGCAGTGCACGCAGACGATACATTTTTTTATTTTTTATTATTAAATCATAGCCTTTTAAAATTTAATAACCACATTAGGGCCGATTCTGGTCTTTACATCCCCAAATGTAAGATCTCTTTAAATTATTTGTTTGTTTTGAAGGATATTAGAGGCAGAAGAATTGCTGGCAATATGATTTGAATCTAGAAAACCCAACCTTTTAATCCTGGAATTCCTCAATGTCATAAATTAAAAGAATCTGTTGACTAAGGTGTCAAGAAACCTAGCTGATGCTCACATATGGCCAATAAAACTAACAAAAGAGATCGCACATGACTTGAGAACTTCTCTGCAAAGAGGCCCTAAGTGCAAAAGTTACGGGCAATAAAAGACATATTACACACTCCTTGGAATCCCCGAGAAAGACTCGGAACACACTCTGTTTTGTCCTCCGATACGAACCAATTTGCTACACTTAGACTCGGATCACGAGACACTGTGATTATTCTGCAAACAGCATCTAAAAGGAATCCATGAACATTGTACTTTACTCAGTTAACCCTCTAAAATGTACAGAATGCATTTAAACCTACAAAGTACACAATACCTAGCCTTGCTAGATAATTCTGAAAATGACTTTGACCTGTGATCACTGTTATAACTGACAAATTAATGATTAGAGCCTGATGTACCTTTTAAAACATGTATAGTGATTTGTAATCACTTGTAATTGACAAATCAATGATTATAATCTTCAATCTTGTATTTATTCATCTCATTGTACTAAGAATGGTAACTATTCAGGTTTCTCATAACTTGTATTATCCATGTTGTAAAACCAATGAATTAACCAGTATGATTGGTAATCAGGGATTTTCCTGTTTTGTTACTTACACGTGTAATATTCATGAAAGTACGTCATATTTAGTACGTAAATGCTTTGTTTACATAGAGAATGTCTCTTGCACCATTTTCAAGATATAAAAGTTCTTGATTAAACATTCACTATTTTGAGCGGGAATCTACCACACAAAGGATCGTAAATCAGCTGTGAAGAGGACAGACCAGTCGACCATGTGACTCTGAAAAGTCACTTCTGATTGGCTCAGGACACCATTGGGGTGCGGCCAATTTCAGTTCAAATATCTCCAAAACAGGAAGAACTCAATCCTCCTCTTCTCCTCTCTTCTGCTCTCTTGGAACAGTCTCTTGCTCTTCACTGAAGCTCCTCATCCTCTGTGCCATGTAGAGTCCAAGGAAAACTCGGGACTCGTCCCGAGGAAGCCTCTCACTCTCTGCTCTACGGTTCACACACACCCAATGGGAGTCGTGAGTCCTCCTTGCAGAAGGCCTCGCTTCAAAGCCCACCAGCATCATCCATCCAGACTATCCGCGATCATAAGAGTCCAAAACATCGACAAAGAGCCAAAGAACCAAGCAACACGAGATGCAAGGAAACGCAACACCACGCAAGTATATCACCAGACTTTTGCTCAAAGTGCTGGTGTATTAGTTAAATACTTCAGGTAATCCGATTGTAAATCGATTTAGACTCGAGGATAAATGGTTCTTAAGGAATTGTCAAAAGACTCCATAAAGTTAATCTTCTCTGTATTGATCATTTATTTCACATTCCGTCACTACTCATCAACCTGTTTCATGTTGTATGTGTTAGATTAGTTTTGTTTAGAATAGAAAAAAATTGTCTGTATTCCATAATTTGATTGTGGTATATTTTGATAAATAATCTCATTCCTGTTTTTAAAACATTTCACTTCAAAGCTATACCTAAATATGTGTAATATTATTTTCAATAAGCCATGAGAATAATATTACTACAAAAATTAATCAATTCCCTTATTAAAGCGGATTCCTTACAATAGAAATTGTGAGCGGACAACTAGATGTTGTATTACGATCTTAATGGTGGAGAATTTTATTCAGACAAATAATCTAGTTATTTGTCATTCATCTTGCTTATAATGGTTGTCGAACGCAACCAATTCCATTATAAATTTCCTTACATAATCATGTAGAATAAGGACAGTTTAAATGAATTCCTAGCTCACATACCGTTTCCTTACATATAATGGTGGAGGTACACGGGCACTTTAACCCATCCCGTGTACATTTATACTACCAAATTTCCTACAGTTTGGTGTTTACTGCCATATCAGCTACAATGGCTATTTCATGGCAAATACAGGTGGCAATCAAACAATTAAAATGCAACATCTTGCAAAAACAATGCATAGATTAAAAAAAGACCATTCAATCTAGTATAGTAAATCAATTCTATAAAAGATCCTTTAGTTGCACTTTTGATAAAAATTCCAAGAGCTTTCCTGAGCACATCTTACAAAACAAGTCTTTCAAGGTTTTTTCAGATAAAAAGCATTGTCTCATGATGTTAAAAATAGGGCAGATTAGGAGCACATGCTTCATTCAAAGGGGTGTTACAATATTGGCATTTTGGTGGTTCTTCACCTTTCAATATATACCCATGGGTCAGTCTAGTGTGGCCGATATGACACCTTGTGTACACCACTTTGTCATGTCTAGATTTGAAGGGATAAAATGTATCTTATTCCAACCACAGGGTTTATTTCAAATACTTTAAGACATCCTTCCCATTCCGTTTGCCATTTATTTAAAAAAATAGTGGTTGAATAGGGGCTTGAGGTCTCTCTTTATATGATAATTAAGACTTTTGTTAAGACTAATTTTAAGACACTGAAGGACCCACGGGAACCCTGGACACAGAAAACTGGTATGTGAATAAGTGTGTATGATTACCTGCGTAGTTCCATAGCCCTACGAACGCGTTCCATCCTGACCATGCGCTCACGCATCCGCTGTTCCTTCATCTTTTCAAATGGCAGGATGTCCTTGTTGCCACCTTTGTTAGGCAGGGGTCTCCCTTTCTTCATCATCTCCACCTGTAAATATAACAAAAAAAACAAACAAAAAAAAAAACCCCCAAAAACAAATAGGTCAAACGAAGTATTAGTGAGAGTATGCACCATCTTGAGAATTTATGTAAAATGTTCACTGTCTGTGTCTAAGAATAAAGAAAACAATTTAACCAACCTCATTAGGTGGTATAAACCATCTGGGCCTTCTGCCCATTGTATTGGGTGCACCAGGCTGCAAAGAAATAGAGAATTACATAACTTAGTCTTTATAAACCCTGTTATCATAGTAATGCAGTACAGACTGAGGTTGTCTGTTACCTTCTCAAATCTTCCACCCCTTCTGAAAGGAGGACGAGATTTATTGAAGTTTTGCTCTCTTTTACCATAGTCGATCGGCATCATCTTGCCTGGACTCTTTCCTGTTGATAGGAAAGGAGGGATACAGACAATCACACAACATGTAACTATGAAGTTGTCACAGTTTCTCAGCACAAGAACACAACAAACCGTAACATACGTCCATATTTCTTTTCGTCTTTTTTGGCCGTATTGGCTGCCGAGTCAGAAGATGGTGCATCAGATCTGTTGTTTTTTGAGTCTTGCTTTTTGGCATCTTTCTCAGGGGGTTTCTCTGATTTTTTCTCTTCCTTCTTGGATGAAGCTGGAGACCTATTTAAAAAAATAATTAAATAAATTTATCAGTAAAATGTACTGAACACTTGTCCCCTCCAAAAGCATGGAAAGTGATGCATGGATTCATGAACTCATGAACACTTACTTGCTAGACGTTTTTGTTCCAGCTGGAGTGCGCTTTTCTCCAGAAGTTTTAGTGGAACTTGTCTTCTCCTCACCTTCTTTCTTTGAGAAGTCCTTTTTGAAAGGGTCAGTTCTCACCTAACAAGTATAACACCACGAGATCAGAGATTAAGTATGAGAGAACCACTTGTTTTTACAAAATACTCTTTGGCTGCAGTATAAAGCCTTTACATTTCAGAATTAACAGAATCTCCCTCTTCTTTCTTGTTCAAAAATCCTTCATAACAAAATGAAAATCCAGACAAATTAATTCAGTATCCTATTCATAAAGCATAGGGCTGAAGCTCCTACCCTGTCCACAGATATCTGCTGTCCATGGAGCTCTGTGCGGTCCAGGTGGGAGATGCACCTGGCCACTTCTGCACTGGACGACATGGTAACTAACCCATAACATTTGGCTCCTGGGCTGCGAGCGTTGGTGACCACTTTAGCACTAAAAACCTATTTGAAACAGTTAACAAAAAAGCAGATAATTGCTTCAGAAACTGGGACATGCAATCACAACAAAGACAAACAATCCATAATCATAAGGCCAAGTTCAAAGACAAGCCATTGCCAATATATTCTCAAATGGAGAAACAATGAGCCATAACCAAGTCTTACCTTGCCATATTTGCCAAAGAGGTTTTTAAGATCAGCTGCTTTGGTGTTGGAGGACAGGCCACTCACCCACAGATTTCGAGTAGAGATGGTGCTGCTGCTGCCTCCTAAAAGCATAATTTGGAGTTTAGAAGAGACACTCCACACTCATGCATACCCACTTTATCTGACACTTAAGTTGTGTACAGCACTTAATGACAACTAAAGTATCCAGGTAGAATAACTTTCCAATTATTCATCTCATTGTTATGTAATGCAGGCTTTTGGTACAGTGCCTACAGAAAATCATCATACCCCTTTGGAATCACTTCCATCATTCCCTTATTTCTTTTTTTGGTCTTACAGCCTGAAATCAAAACCCATTTAAAAAATAATATATATATATATATATTTTCCCCCCAGCTTTATTTACAAATTTTGCCTTACAACATTCAAGTAATGAAAAAAAAAAAAAAATAAATAAAAATCCACAAAATACTTTGAGCTATCTTTTGCTTTAATGACAGCCATCAGTCTGTTTGGATAGATTTCTAATAGCTTTGTGCACCTAGATTGGGGAATATTTGCTCATTCTTTCTTGCATTGAGTTCAGTCAAACTGCAGGGCGAGCAGTGATGGACAGGTTTTCTATTGGATTTAGGCCAGGGCTCTAACTTGGCCCCTCAATGACTTTGAGCTTCCTATCATTAAGCCACTGCATGTTTTATTTGCTTGTGTGTTTAGGGTCATTGTCGTGCTATAAGGTGAACCACCTGCCCATCTTCAGTTGAGCAGAGGGCTACAGATTTTCCTCAGAATGGGTGTACATGGTAGCATCGATTTCCCCTTCAATCCTGACCAATTGCCCAGTCTCCGCTAAAGAGAAACACCCCCACAACATTGTTGCCACCACCATGCTTCACAGTAGGTATGGTATGTTCTGGGTGGTGTGCTCTGTTTGGTTTTCTCCAAATACAGGTGCATCTCAATAAATTAGAATGTCATGGAAAAGTTCATTTATTTCAGTAATTCAGCTCAAATTGTGAAACTCGTGTATTAAATAAATTCAATGCACACAGACTGAAGTAGTTTAAGTCTTTGGTTCTTTTAATTGTGATGATTTTGGCTCACATTTAACAAAAACCCACCAATTCACTATCTCAAAAAATTAGAATACATCATAAGACCAATAAAAAAAACATTTTTAGTGAATTGTTGGCCTTCTGGAAAGTATGTTCATTTACTGTATATGTACTCAATACTTGGTAGGGGCTCCTTTTGCTTTAATTACTGCCTCAATTCGGCGAGGCATGGAGGTGATCAGTTTGTGGCACTGCTGAGGTGGTATGGAAGCCCAGGTTTCTTTGACAGTGGCCTTCAGCTCATCTGCATTTTTTGGTCTCTTGTTTCTCGTTTTCCTCTTGACAATACCCCATAGATTCTCTATGGGGTTCAGGTCTGGTGAGTTTGCTGGCCAGTCAAGCACACCAACACCATGGTCATTTTACCAACTTTTGGTGCTTTTGGCAGTGTGGGCAGGTGCCAAAACCTACTGGAAAATGAAAGCAGCATCTTTAAAAAGCTGGTCAGCAGAAGGAAGCATGAAGTGCTCCAAAATTTATTGGTAAACGGGTGCAGTGACTGTGGTTTTCAAAAAAACACAATGGACCAACACCAGCAGATGACATTGCACCCCAAATCATCACAGACTGTGGAAACTTAACACTGGACCTCAAGCAACTTGGGCTATGAGCTTCTCCACCCTTCCTCCAGACTCTAGGACCTTGGTTTCCAAATGAAATACAAAACTTGCTCTCATCTGAAAAGAGGACTTTGGACCACTGGGCAACAGTCCAGTTCTTCTTCTCCTTAGCCCAGGTAAGACGCCTCTGACGTTGTCTGTGGTTCAGGAGTGGCTTAACAAGAGGAATACGACAACTGTAGCCAAATTCCTTGACATGTCTGTGTGTGGTGGCTCTTGATGCCTTGACCCCAGCCTCAGTCCATTCCTTGTGAAGTTCACCCAAATTCTTGAATCGATTTTGCTTGACAATCCTCATAAGGCTGCGGTTCTCTCAGTTGGTTGTGCATCTTTTTCTTCCACACTTTTTCCTTCCACTCAACTTTGTTAACATGCTTGGATACAGCACTCTGTGAACAGCCAGCTTCTTTGGCAATGAATGTTTGTGGCTTACCCTCCTTGTGAAGGGTGTCAATGATTGTCTTCTGGACAACTGTCAGATCAGTCGTCTTCCCCATGATTGTGTAGCCTAGTGAACCAAACTGAGAGACCATTTTGAAGGCTCAGGAAAACTTTGCAGGTGTTTTGAGTTGATTAGCATGTCACCATAAACTAATTTTTTGAGATAGTGAACTGGTGGGTTTTTGTTAAATGTGAGCCAAAATCACCACAATTAAAAGAACCAAAAGACTTAAACTACTTCAGTCTGTGTGCATTGAATTTAATACACGAGTTTCACAATTTGAGTTGAATTACTGAAATTAACTTTTCCACGACATTCTAATTTATTGAGATGCACCTGTATATAGTTCATTCCAAAAAGTTACATTTTTGTCTCATTTGACCATAAAACCTTTTGCCACGTCATCAGAAACCTCCAAGTGTTTTTTCCCCGCAAAGTGCAACGAGACTTAGTGTGGCACTTTTTCAGAAGAGGCTTCTTTCTTGCCAGCCTGCCATACAGGCCAGCTTGGTAGATTGTTGTCACATGCACAAACGATCGATCTCAGCCATAAGGGCTTATAAATCCTTCAAAGTTGCATTTGCCCTCTTGATGGCTTCCCTGATCAATATCCTCATGGCACGGTCATCCAGTTTGGAGGGACAGCCCGATCTAGACAAGGTTTTGGTGGTGCCATGCGCTTCCCACTTCTTAATAATGCTCTTAACTGTACTGAGAGGGAGAGTTAAAGCCTTTGAAATCTTTCTGTATCCTTCTAACCTGTGCCTTTCTACAATTTTATCCCAGATCCCTTTTGAAAGCACCTTTCCAACCATGGTGAATACTTGAATTCATTATCATGCACTACTTGTAATGGAATCCTCATGGAACAGCCAGTTTTATTCTAAAGTAATCAAAACCACTACAATTGATGTCAGGTGGGGACTAATTAGCCCGGAATGTGATCTGAAAGGTGACTGTTTGCACCAGAGCAAGTTTGTAATAGTTATTCTTAATTGTTCAGAAGGTTTTAACAGGTTATTTTCACATTGATGTTGAAGGTTTTGTAAATACAGCTGGAAAATGTTTGAATTAAATTTACATGGTGTAATACGACAAACGATAAGGTATGATGACTTTCTATAGGCACTGCATGTTCCTATATAATAGTAATACTGATCTTTCATGATATATACCTGCTGCTGTGTGTAAAAACACATGCTAGTATGATTATCGAAGTAGGGATATCAATCTACAAGTCTGGTGTGTCATGCAACAAAGCATTACACCTAAAATATATATTATGAGATTTTTGGATTTGGAGAATTAAAAAAAAAAAAAAAACTCTTACCTTTCTCATCTTTTGTAGTCTTTCCATCTCTGTCTTTTGAAGAGCTAAAATGTAAATATTATGAGAGCAACAAGAAGAAAGAAATAATTGAATGAGTACCAGAACATGAGATAAGACTGTGGCACCGAGGTACATCTCCAAACAAACAACAAAAGGTTACACATTTTTGGTGCATTACAGAAAAAGGGGAGGGAAAAAAAAAAAAAAAAAAAAACATCCCCATAGCTTGGACTTGGACAAAACTCCAATATGGCTTCTTTCTCTTGCTTTTCCACAGGAGCAAGGTGGGTCAGGTTTTCTGCCAATTTATTCCCTTGACCAATGAAATCCTCGGGAGGGTGTTCAACTTGAGAGAATCACTTCACTGGACTGACAAACCCCTCTGACATCACTGGAACTATTGCTTTTTTTAACCCACAAGTAGGGACTGGAAAAGCAAGTGCTGGAAATGTGTGCGTAACAGACGTGTTTTCAGCTCCTCGTTTAATGACACCAATTACCAAACTTCAAAAAAGGGCAAACCAAACCAAAAGACAACCAAATGCAGGGATTAGGTACAATGAACAACTTATGAAACAATTCTTGCAGCTACCCACAATGCTGAGTTCTTAGTGAGCTGGAACTTGGTAGTAGTATCTTAAAGAACTGACATAGAAAGACAAACCTCTTTGCTTGACCTGTTGCCCCAGTTGAAGAGGGGCCTTTCTTCCCAGAATCCTTTTCTTTGTCTCCCGTTTCTCCTTTCTTCGAGGCCTCTCTGCTGTCCTTCTTGGCAGTGTCAGACAGGACGTCATCCCTCTTACCATCTTTGTTGACATCTATAGCTTCGGTCAGCGAGTCTGTGTCCTGCCCCATCTCAGCAGAGGCCTCAGATTCTTCACAGCCCTTGTCTGTCTCAGAATCTGGAAGTTTCACATGTTTACCTGTTTCCAGGAGGTCGTCGCCATCCACATCCAGTGTGATGGCATCTTCAGCCTGGATGGTGACGGATATATTGTCTTCCTCAACTTCTTTTACGGGTTCAGGAGCAGGTTCGCTCTCCAAGGCTTCCATCACTGGGACTTCAAGCTCAGCTTCTCTCTCTGCCTCAATCTCTGCATCAGGGTCAGGCTCCACCTCAGCCTTAAGATCAGGCTCTGCCCCTGCCTCGGGCTCTGCAAGGCCGTCTTCACAGGAGAAGGTTTTAGAATTTTCACGAGTAGCATCATCAGTATCAGTTACATCTGAGGGATTCAACAAGCATAAAACATGGCAAAAACACATAGTTTAACATTCACATCTCTGTGCTACGTGACCTAGAAAGTAGAATAGAGAGCAAGTTTAGTGTTAGTGGTCATCGTGGGTGAGGAAACCACAGGTATACATAAAAAACATATTCCTTAGAGAAAAATGAAGAGGAACAATCTTCTGTGTGTTCATAGTCATTCACTTCTCACTTTGATGAACACCAGCTCCAATGGCACTATCTTGGTCCAAATTTTGGGTTCCAACATATTTAGGTGAGATTGACATACACTTCTCCGCTTCAGGGAGATTTTTTTCCGTCTGAGTGACACTTTATTTCTACCCCATAAAAGTTCTCCAACCAGATATCACTCTTAGACCATGAGGCGTCAAGTCGTCACATCCAGGGTCTTCTTTCAAACACTCCCTTTGACTGTCCATCTCATATTACAGCTGATGGAGGAGAATCAAACACAGGGTGCCAAATCTTCCTTGATCCATTGGAGATATCCAATCCTGTTCATAGCACCCGGTCATGTAACACTGCTAAAAATGGATGTCCAATGAGCTGTCCAGTCTTCACTTCAAGATACAAGCAGTGCTGAACCAATGAGTTTTGATGTCCACGTAAGCCATGTAGGCTATATTGCAGGCAAAAAGCAGTATCAAGAATATGGTGAATGAGGTTCACACATGTCATGTTCTGACCAGTCAAATGCACGCTGTCTGTTGCCTTCTCCGTTCAGAGTAAGTCCATTCGCAACAGAAGAATGAAAAGATCTGCTGAAGCTTTGGCTCCTTATGGTGTTCTGAATGCAGCAAACTAGAGGAGACTGTGTTGATGAAAGGAATCCTATGCTGATCAAATGTGGTGACAGGGTAATGTGTTCAACAAACCAGATGAAGAGATTTGGTGCATCACCGATGTTAAGACAAATGGTGAAGCGCTATCTGTCCTTAGATGCAGCACATGTGCTGAATGTAACGTTTAAGTGTCCGTGATTTGTTGCAAGACCTGTTTGTAATGTTTGTGACCAGAACACCTTGAGATTCAAAAACAACTAAAGAAAAAAGGACAAGAAGTCCAACCTTCTGATCAAACAACCTGCAAAACCTGAAAAACAAATGTTACACCTCCATCCCAAAAAATGACCAGACATACCTTTTTCAGATTCCTCCTCCTCAGTATCCTGAAAATTAAAAGCAGCAATTATATAGGAAGTTTGAAAAATACACAAAAGCAACATCAATACTTCCCTGCCATAGTAATCAATGAACACAAAAACTATTAATTTAAAATGCTTGTCATTATTATTGCAATGCCAGCCAAGGTTTTCTCTTTTCATTTTTGGGTGTGCATGCACTTTATGGTTTTGCTTGACAAATAACATTTCAAATGAGTTATTTCGCCAGAGGCTTGAACACTACATAGTTTAAATGCCCATTTACAGATAATTGCTGTTTTGCCCCAACCATAAGCTAATAAAAAAAAAAAAAACATGTTTGAACATTATCCTGTACGTTACTTCTTTTTGATTATATGACAGTTTACAATCGTTCCCATTCACTTAAAACATTTTAACATGTATCGTGAGAATTATAATTCAATGTAAGTGTATTGAAATTTATGCTTTGAAAGAAAGCTAGGTGAAGATTATGTAGATTAAAAGTAGTTTTATAAATTAAACCTTTTATAACTTAATAAACATATGTTTAACAGATCAATAGTCCATAAATATTAAATTATGAAGATATGAATTAAATAAATTCAAGTTTTATTACACCCAACTATGCATTAGATAAGTGACATTCATTTTGTTAAAATTATCATTGCTATTAAAAAGTGGTCCTCAAAACTTATAACCTACACTCTGAATTACCCATTAAATACACCTTACTCTAAGCAACACCATGTTTGCCTTACCTTTGAGAAGGATTCCTCTTCCATTGTGGTGTCTGTGTCCAGGTTTGTCTTCTTTCCTGAATATGTGCAATAATGCTATTTGGTCAAATTTATGAAAACAGAGATAAGGTGATAATACACGAGTTGAGTTCAGAGAGTAAACTGATCAGTCTGGGGTTTACCTTTGGATTTGGCTTGTTTTCTCGTGGGTGTGTCAGCCGAGACAACGATCTCTATATTGTCTGGATCGCCACCTTCATCTTCTATAGCCTGCACACATGGGGGAAACAATTCAACGATTGAGTGTCAGTGTACGTTTACACGACAACGATGTACTAAAAACGGAAACGTTTTTCCCTTTGCGTTTTTGAAAAGTTTCGCGTACAGACGACAACGTTGTCAAAACGATCCCCGTTCACACGGATCCGCGAAAACGACTAAAAACGCTGTATTATGCATGCCAGGCCAGTAGTTGGCGATGTCACTTTGTAAAGAAACACTACGCGCCTGCGCAAATAAGCATTCTTCCACAGAGCGGTGAAAACAAATAATGTCGATCGCTGGTCGTAGTTGCGATACAGTAAATCTACACTTTGCTGGAGAAGCGTCAATAAACTCAATCTTGAGCAGCACAAACAGTCCTGTAGTCCGCCATTGTAGTTTTGAATGTCTCGCGCGTTGTTTTGAAGTACTCGCGCGCATGCCTATAGGCTGAACACGTAATACGCATGCGCATGACGTTATCGTTCACAAATTCGCGTTTTTGTGTTTATACGGAGACGATAACGGCATCGTTTTCAAAAACTTGAGTTTTCAGGTCCCAAAACGCCGTTGTCGTGTAAACGAACAGCCAAAACGCATAAAAGGTTTTCCGCTTTTAGTTGAAAACGTTGTCGTGTAAACGGCCCCTTTGATCAGTGCAAAACTGCATTTAGGTCAGATTGTATATGCATTGCTGTGCTTCTGTTATCACCCAGCCTGCAATAGCTTCTAATAAAATACAGTGTGATTAACAGGCACTGAACTAAACGTTTTGCACAAGCTAGGATAAAACTGGCCAGTGCTATCATGTTATGCATTTTGCAAGCTAACAAAAACAAGAGCTCGCGACTTATTGGTTGAGATCTAGCAGCACGTTTTACTGTGAAATGCAAATTATTATAACGCACACGCTCTCTTTTTAAACTATCAAATACCTGCACATTAGAATGGTAAAAACAAATGATAAATCGGTTTAAAGTTGCAGCATCTGATATGAGCGCGTGACGCCCCATAGGCTTGCAGTTCGCTAGTGGAACTAAGCCTGTTTAGCAACATCATCATAGATTCGTTTCTGAACCCACTACAGTATATTGCACGACAGTATTAGGTGCTTAGTTTAAATGCGTGTATTACAGCGTTTTTATTTAATGTTTTAAATAACTATGTTAACAAACATTATTAGTGTGTAAACGGCTTTGCTAACTGACTAGCCATCGAGCTAGCTCGCGAGATTTGCCCCCACACATCAGCGTGATTAACTCTTTTAAGTAAGATTTACCTGCTTCAATCTTGCAACGAGGTTATTTTTCACACCAGTGATATCCAAATTTCTTCGTTTGAGCTCTGATTTGAGATCTACAACGCGTAAATCTGTAATCTTCTTAGTCTCTGCTGAAATGGCACCCGACGCCATTTTAACTGTGCGCGCGAGCTCTACAGCGACACAAATAAAAGCGCATCAGCTGGGGCTGGGCGGATCGATACTGCAGAAACTGATGGGGGATCAAGCATATCGATCCGGAAGGTTTTTGTAACTAGTGATCTTATTATTTAGATTACAAGAATATCAATGCATCATTTTTTGGGGGGGCAGTAACCAAGGTTTTCATACAATTAACCATGGTTTTAGGCTACTACCGCATTACTGTAGTATCCATATGGTAACTTGGTTTTAGTTACCATATTATAATATCTATGGTTGATTTTTAGGTTTTATATGTGGCTTATACTAACTAATTTTTAAAGGGTAAACAAAGAAGCCTAATAATTTTTTGTTTAGGCCCATAAATATAAAAACAATTTAAGTAATAAGAAAGTTACTTATTTTATCCAAAGAATTCGTAAAAATTCAGTTTAATAGAGGTCTCGGTATTGGTATCGATGTCGGCGATATGGGCCTAAAAGTACTTGGTATCGGATCGAAAAGAGAATAAGAGGTATCGCCCATCACTCATCAGGACACGTCACGTGTATTTACGTTGCGGCCATTGACCACTATCTAATAAAATATGAGGACAAAGCAAACGAACATATTCACGATGGCACCGAGATTTTAGCTGGGCGATTCTCATTAAACTTGTCAATAAAATGTTCTGTCAAAATTTTACTCCACAATCAAAACAGACAAAAAAGAAATGTGACATTATTATTATAAAAAAAAAAAAAAAGTTTTTTTAATTGTGCAGTTGTTTTATAGTTACGCACATTTTACCCGTCAAATCTCATAACCGAAACGCCAAAAAAGATGGCCATTATGATATTTTCATTACCGCAATGTAAAAAAAGAAAAGAAAAAGAAGATAAAAAGGTATCTTTTAAATTTTCCTGATTTTAATCATTTTATTTTCAATCATCATTCGAAACAATGGTAATAGTAAAAGTAAAATGCATTACAGTAATGAGAATTGGGGAGTAAAGTGTCCTGAAAATAATGTTACAATGAGAAAATCTTAGTGGTCCTAAATGTAGGCTTCATTCTTTTTTTTTTTATATATTTGGGGTTAAATATGAAAAGGTCATTTTGAACAGGTTTTATGAGGATTGATAGATTTTTATATTTAAAACACTGGAAATAAAACAATTGCAAAATATCCCTTACAGAAAATAGCTGGAAAAAAATTGTTAACCACAGTTTCTACATTGACACTAGTGTATGTATGTATGTATATATATATATATATATATATATATATATATATATATATATATATATATATATATACCACTCAGGAAGGAGACACATTCTGTCTCCTAGAGGTGAACATAGTTTGGTGCAAAAAGTGCAAATCAATCCCAGAACAACAGCAAAGGACCTTGTGAAGATGCTGGAGGAAACAGGTAGACAAGTATCTATATCCACAGTAAAATGAGTCCTATATCGACATAACCTGAAAGGCTGCTCAGCAAGGAAGAAGCCACTGCTCCAAAACTGCCATAAAAAAGCCAGACTACAGTTTGCAAGTGTACATGGGGACAAAGATCTTACTTTTTGGAGAAATGTCTTGTGGTCTGATGAAACAAATTTTGAACTGTTTGGCCATAATAACCATTGTTATGTTTGGAGGAAAAAGGATAAGGCTTACAAGCCGAAGAACACCATCCCAACCATGAAGCATGGGGGTGGCAGCATCATGTTGTGTGGGTGCTTTGCTGCAGGAGGAACTGGTGCGCTTTACAAAATAGATGGCATCATGAGGAAGGAAAAGGATGTGGATATAATGAAGCAACATCTCAAGACATCAGCCAGGACGTTAAAGCTCGGTTGCAAATGAGTGTTCCAAATGGACAATGACCTCAAACATACCTCCAAAGTTGTGGCAAAATGGCTTAAGGACAACAAAGTCAAGGTATTGGAGTGGCCATCACAAAGCCCTGACCTCAATCCGATAGAAAATTTCTGGGCAGAACTGAAAAAGCATGTGCGAGCAAGGAGGTCTACAAACCTGACTCAGTTACACCAGTTCTGTCTGGAGGAATGGGCCAAAATTCCAGCAACTTATTGTGAGAAGCTCGTGGAAGGCTACCCAAAATGTTTGATCAAAGTTAAACCATTTAAAGGTAATGCTACCAAATACTAATAAAGTGTATGTAAACTTATGACCCACTGGGAATGTGATGAAAGAAATAAAAGCTGAAATAAATCATTCTCTCTATTATTATTCTGACATTTCACGTTCTTAAAATAAAGTAGTGATCCTAACTGACCTAAGACAGTGAATGTTTTCTATGATTGTTGATGAGAGGTCAACGGAGTATGGCCAGACTGGTTCGAGCTGACAAAAAGGTTACGGTAACTCGGATAACCACTCTGTACAATTGTAGTGAGCAGAATAGCATCTGAGAATGCACAACATGTCGAACCTTGAAGTGGATGGTCTACAACAGTAGAAGACCACGTCGGGTTCCACTTCTGTCAGCCAAGAACAGAAAACTGAGACTGCAGTCGGCACAGGCTCACTAAAATTGGACAGATGAAGAGTGGGAAAACGTAGCCTGGTCTGATGAATCTCAATTTCTGATGCACGCAGATGGTAGGGTCAGAATTTGGTGCCAACAGCATGAATCCATGGGCCCAACCTGCTTTATATCAACAATCCATACTGGTGGCATAATGCTGTTGGGAATGATTTCTTAGAACACTTTGGACCGTTAATACCAATCAGTCATTACTTGACAGCCTATTTGATGATTGTTGCTGACCATGGACATCCCTTCATGGCCACAATTTACCCATCTTCTAATGGCTACTTCCAACATGATAATTCACTGTTCTTCAGTGGCCTTCCCGGTCACCGGATCTGAATCCAATAGAACATCTTTGGGATGTGGTAGAATGGAAAGATTCTCAGCATGAATGTGCAGCTGACCAATCTGCAGAAATTGTGTGATGCAGTCATGTCAACATGGACCAGAATCTCAAAGTAATGTTTCCAAATGGTACATGTTTGTATGTGATGTAATGTGCAAGGAGACACAAAAAATGGACACATGAAAGAGTTACCTAACTTTATTAATTTCATTATTTTAAAACTAAAATAAATCCCATGGAATATCATCCTGGGGCCATTAAGTCTATGAATGCATGGACGCCTGCCATTCAGTACTGCATTCCAACACTCCATTCAAAATTATTACAGTTTTTCTTAAAATTCGGCAATCAGAGTGGAAATACACAGCCTCCGCGCACCCTCATTCTCACAGAACTCCTGTCTTTTGTCTCTCATGTGCAAGTATATGCAAGTTAGCTAGTTGAGATTAATATTAGTGTTAGTTTTCACAGCAGCGTAAAAAAAGGAAGGAAAAAATAAGCAGTTTGCTGCACAGTTGCAGAACAAATGTTAAATGACAATATCTGAGAAGGAATAATCAGCTAACATGAGTCACTTTTTAAGTTGTTGAGAGCGAGCGAGAGAGAGATAAATGAACACTGCTAGGAGACCCTGATGAAATAAATTATCTGTTGCCCAGTTCTCCACATTTGCAATGTCCGTGTTTCTTCCAAAAAGAAGTCCACATACTGAGCTTGTCTGAAGAATTAAACTTTCTCCATTACCTAATCAAACGTCATTATACTAATAAAAACAACAATCAGAATACAGAGAGGTGACATTCATTTTTCTTTCTCTTTGAAAATACATTAGGTAAAGTGTGTTTTAAACATGTGACATCAGATTGAGGTGCTGAGAGGGGACGGATGGAACACAACCATGTGAACGTTCAAGGAAGTAAAGTGTGCAGTTGGTTCTCATCAGGGCTGGAGTTGAACTAATTTTAATTCTAGCAGTTCAGAATATAAAAAATATAAATTAAAACTCTACAGAAACATGTATTTTTTATTATTCAAACTTCCTGAATTCAGTTAGTACAGATAACAAGCTGAAGTGAAATAGAACAGACTCCAGCCCAGGTTCCCATGTCGAGAGTGAATTTGTGTGAGGGTGAACACTGTTACAGCAGCTGATCTCTTAACAATGATCTTGTTTCCTATTTAAGGAATGTCTTGATTCACTTAAAAAAACAAACAAAAAAAAAACCTCTATTTCAGATCACATTGTCTAAAACATAAAACTAATCAACATACTGATCAATAAATTGAGTCCTGCAATGTTTTAAAATGGAGGTTGACATTCTATTCCAGTAAAGCAAGGCATCAGGTATGTAAAAATGCTTCTTTACTAGAGCAGCAATTCTCACCTGCAAGTTCTCAGGCCTCATGAGGCCTATTTCATTATATGTGCAAAGAAATGCATTGCAAGGAACCATGCAAAAAAATAAAATACAATGACATTTATGAAAACAAAAGCTACATAAACCCTTTATAAATACAATACAATTCAAAACCCTTAATGAAGATGATGTTATTTCTAGCTGTATTGGTACTACATGATAGCTGGCACGCTAGGCTCAATGCTTTTTTTTTGTATGGATTGTTGTTTTTCTTTTATTTCCCATAGTTGTGCAGGTATTTCATGCCATCTTTGGTTGAATGCGTTACTGACAAAAAGTAAAAGTAAAACAACAGATAAACATCCAACAAAAGGGTTGCAAGAAAAATAGCATCAACTCTCTGGAGATAACTGAGCCTCGATGTCCACTCTGCAGATGGGGCATTTCTTGTTTGTGAGGAGCCACTGGTCTACACATAGTTGATGAAAAAGGTGCATACATGGAAGACGCCTGCAGAACAACAAGGATTATGATAAGTGGAAAAATTACTTGCTTGACTATTTTTAAGCAACAACAAAAAATGCTTCTAAAGCCCTCAAAGATTGTAAGATTCAAGGGATTACACTGGCTTAATGTAACAGAACACAGAGTAATTCACATGTTCCAGCAACAGAGGGCAGCAGAGAATTCAAAGAGAAAGTATTTGTAACAATGGTGTGGCTGATCTAGAAGGAATGCATCAGTCTGGCAAAGTCTTGCAAGAGTCACGTTTGCTGCTACTAAGGTTAGGCTTAGGTTATAGGGTTAAAGGAATGTTCCAGGTTCAATACAAGTTAAGCTCAATTGAAAGCATTTGTGCCATAATACTGATTACCATTCAAACATAATTTTGACTTGTCCCTCCTTTTCTTTATAAAAATCTGGGTTCCAGTGAGGCTCTTACAATGGAAGTGAATGGGGCCAATCCGTAAACGTTTAAATACTCACTGTTTCAAAAGTATAGCCACAAGACATAAACAATATGCCTGTTAACATGATTTTAGTGTGATAAAATTGCTTTTCTTTGTAGAGTTATAGCCAATTTTACAACTTCGCTGCAATGTAGATGTAAGGTCAACAAACCCTAAGACGACTGTAAAAATGATGATTTAAACAACTTTACAACTCAAATAAATCCATGTTTTAGCAAAATTATTGGAAGTGCTTTTATAAATTATAAGCTTCCTATTTCTGCCTTTAAATCCTCAAAAAATTGGCTCCATTGTAAGTGCCTCACTAGCCTAGTTTCCATCCACTTTTCACGCTATTTTGTTATAAACGAAGTGAAAATGCATAATAATTTTTTTGCGAAATTTGCTGTTTTCTGCCTGTTTCCATTCAAATGGCCTTTTATCGATAAAGATGGTGATGACGTCATGCCTAAAAAAACACTTTGTCGCATAAGTTTTGGTTTAGCGCAAAAGAAATCTGCCCTGAAGCTGTTTCCATACAGAAATGTGTGTTTATCGCTAATTCGCCTCCCAGACGTCCCTAATTTTTTTCCTCCAAAGTTTTGGTAAAATGGGGAGAGTATTGAGACAATTCATTGAAATTAACCAGCTTACTGTCATTTTAATTTCACAAATAAAAGCAATCAGAAGAGGATGAATTGCAATCAAAAGCAAACAGTTGCCCTTCTGATAGGACTGTAATACTGGTCCTGATGTTGCGCCTACCGGTTCCGACCCGAAAGCATATCGTCATGGCCCTGTTCAAGCTGGCAACCTGCACCAAGTAGTGGGGGAAACTTTCGGTCTTAGTATAAGGACCATCCATCGATGTGTATATGCTGTGTGCACAGCTATGAAAGGAAAATTGATGCTGTGTAATTTCAGGGTTTACATATGATACATTCCTGGTATTCAATAGGCTATTTTGAACAATCATCTAATCTAAAGCATTGCCATCACAACTGCATTATGTCCCACATATTTGTCCAGCAACTTGTAACAACCAACTGAACTTGATTGTCATCTCAAATAAATTTTAGTGTCATAATGCAATTTACATTTTCTGAAGAAGCTCCGCAAATGCGATCCGAGGTAAAGAGGGTTAGATTTAAAATATTTAAACGTTTTAAAATGTTCAAAAGCTCGTTTTCTGAAAGTGAACTCATTGGACAAATAGTTCTGATAGTTTATTGTCTTGAAAAAAGTGTAGAACATTCTGAGAATGTCATTCAGCCGACTTATTTCACCTACAGAACAGGGTAAGGCTACTTTAAGTTTGTGTAAAGAAAAGGCATATATAGGTCTAAAAATAAAAATTTTTTCGTTTGGTAATTAATTTTTTTAATTTAATGCTTTTTTCGTTTGGTAATTTATTTAATTTAATACAGGGAATTTTGCCGGCATTTTTTCAAAAGTAAGCTAAACAATAATTAAATAGAATTGGGCTATATGTTAGTGTTCCAAAAAAGCACACTGAAGCTTTTCTCATAGTATTGTGTATTTATTTTTAATTTAAAACATCTTTGTGCACAGAAATGATACATTTTTTTGTATTGTGGGCTAATTCCGTGACTGCCATCTATTATTTTGAATGGTGTGGAAAAGCAACTTTAATAAATAAACGGATGTCTACCGCGATTAAATTAATCACAAACAGTGGCCGTTCATTTGTTCTCCGTGCACTTGTCGATGTGCATGATACGAGATATTTGTGTTGGCA
Source organism: Myxocyprinus asiaticus (assembly GCF_019703515.2). Taxonomy (NCBI): domain Eukaryota; kingdom Metazoa; phylum Chordata; class Actinopteri; order Cypriniformes; family Catostomidae; genus Myxocyprinus; species Myxocyprinus asiaticus. The sequence goes on from NC_059345.1 coordinate 30,724,459, forward strand.
CTCCTGGAAGTGTCATGACGTGTTTGCAGCATCGGATCTTTATGCCGTTAAGTTCAATCCAAAATCACGTACAATAAATTGTCTTTAAAGGATGTATATTGTTGTCATGATTAACACAGGCTAAAGATTTGGGCAAATTCTGTCATGTGAGACTACATTTTTGCGTTAATGCCAATTTTCTCGACAAAAAGTGTTTCCAAACCAGTTTTTCGTGACATTTGAAGTATCGACATAGAGTTTATGCGCTAGAGTTAAATGTCGACACTTGTGAAATTTTAGCGATAATTTGCGTTTCCATCAGCTTTATTTTGATGCGCTAAAACATTTTTCGCAAAAAATCCTTGGATGGAAACGTAGTTACTGTAACTTTGATTTTTGCTTCTTTAAAAGAAAAGGCTGGACAAGTCGAAAAAATTTTTTCTGGTAATCAATATTATGCCACAAATGCTATCCATTAAACTTAACTTGCATTGAACCCCTAATATTCCTTTAAGGTTAGGGGTAGGTGTAGGGTTTCTGTGGGACTCCAAATAAACACAACATATGAATGTTGCGTGCGGCTCTTGCAAGACTTTTTGCAGATCGAGGGTTTCTTCCTAGACACGACCTGGCTAATGGATCAAATTAAAATGTAAATTGAATCCTTGAGAGACCTAGATAAAAAAATAAAAAAATAAATAAAAAAAGTCTACTTTTGTGAAGGGAATAATTCTCTGAAACTATTTGGAAAAAAGCAAGGATCAAGCAAAGAAAACATTCAACATGCTCACACACACAGTGTTCTGAGGCTTTACCTGACATCCTCCCCTTCATCCAGTATAGACAGACAAATGGTGCATTTCTCCTCCGTGTCTTCTTCTGCCCCCTCATCTTCTTCTTGCTTACCATGCAGCTTCCTCTGTGCATGCAAAAGAAGCATGACAGCCATTATGAGAATTATCACTGCACCTCAATCCTGATAAACGTCTTCCCCCAAATATCAATAATTTATCTGAATGTTTTCAATTTGGCATATTTTAATATCATGTTCTGCAGTTGATGTTGCCAATAAAAAAAGAAGTAAATGTAATTAAAGAAATGTAACTAAATAAGAGTAGCATAACATGTTACTGTAAATAAGCATGCAGTGTTACACAAACTTGAGATTGCAATAACACGTGCAAAAATGGACAAGAACATAGTCTCCTTGCCATGAACAGTGTGCTCATCATTTAAACAGCATTCAAGCAGCAACAAAACCTGAACTTCAGAGAACTCAATTAATATGTTTAAAAAAATAAATAAATAAATAAAAAAAACATTTTAAATGTGCTCCTCAACTAAATTGGCTATTGTTGACTATTCCTGCCTATTAACATCTACAAAATAATTGAGCTAAAACATATTCTCCCAAACTATTTGTTCACTTTTTTCTCACCGAGTTTGAGGTTGAGTGCATATTTTTTCCAACAGATGCCCATGCTTCAGGTGCTAACTGTTCCTCAGTGTCTCTCTCCACCACCTTCTGTATTAGGGCGGCAGGGTTTTAGATTACTGTCATTCAGATAATTAATGCATTCTGACATCTGCATGGAACCTTTTCCTCAATATCAGTGACATTTTGGCAATAAAGGACTTAGTGAGGATTTGTGATGTATTTGATGACACAAAAGTTCTTAAATTATGGCTCCTGGTTGAGGTTTTTGTTTCTAACCGGAAGCTACTATATCATTTCCTCAGATAAAGTCTTTTTGTAGACTGTCTGTCCATTATCACCAAACCAGACATGACACTCTCCTTACCACCTCACGCAAAACACTGATGCTTGTAAGTGAATGTGTTCTTACCTTTTTGTACTTGTGTGGGTAGGTGCACCTCTCTATGGTTCCCTGAGAGGCCCCTCGATTCACAGTCCCCAGTCGCTCTTCTAAATGCAGCAGATCCTGTTAAAACACATTTCTTGTTACACATAAACACATTACCAGTTTAATTTAAGCTATTGTGCCATGTTTTTTTTGTTTTTTGTTTACATGATTTATTTATGAGTAAAAAAACATCTTTTCATCACTGATGATTGTGGTCTCTGTGCTATACCTCATAGGTGCGTCCAAAGGTCATTCTGGAGGAGATGTAGCGAATGTGTGGATATGTCACCTCAGACATGCCAGTGTGCTGAAGGAGACAGAGAATAAATGAGGGCACAAAAAAGATACACATGAAGAGATTGCTAAGCATAAACAAATAACCAGTTTAGTAAAGGACTCCCCAAAATTGGGCCATATTTATGAGAGGCATCGGAAATTATTCACGTTTGTGCATGCATGACACTGTGTATGATTCAGATATAATTTTATCAAATTGAAATTTCACACTTGAAATGTCTAATGAGCCTCCATTATAACTGGCAATGCATAATTCATGTGCCTCTACAAATCACTTCTGAAATAACAGATGTTGCGGATAGGGCGGCTTGGGGCTGCCGTCATTAATCTGCACCATACCTGAGAACAAATCGGTCCTTTTTTATTTATGCTAATGTATGCATATATTTCTGCTGCGAGCAGCTGATGAAGGAAAGAGGGGACTCACCATCAGTTGGATGGGAAAATGGTGCAGTCTGGGTGGAGGGTGATAGTGAGACAGATGAGGGTGCAGGTGCCCTGAAGGGTAGGGAGCTACAGTAACACCAGCCTCGATGCCCAGCTCCCTGAACAACAGCAAGAAGACCAAAAATCAGCATATTGCATATCGCATTCAATATCATTTTGCTGAAACCTTTTGAACCATTAATTTAAAGAAACTTTCTACTTTAAATGCACTCTACCATGTTGTCCTCTGGTCAGCCTGTCGAGGGTGTGACGACATAGTTTGCGGGACGTGGATGTGATGTCCGTGACCGTAGTTAGGGTGCATTCTATGGGGATGTGGCGGGGGCCTCTCGTGTGCTCGCCTTGAGGAGGAAGACAATTTGTTAGAGAGAGAGAGAGAGACAGACAGACAGACAGACAGACATCAACCCACAGACTGTGTACCATTTCTTAGGCTAATGCAGGACTCTGTTTGCAGAGGCACTGACATTGAGCACTAAAGCACCCAGTTCCTCTGCAGCAGAGAAAAGCCTCATAATACATTATGCTTTGAGATGAGGGGTGGGCGGTATGATCAAAATCTTATAATCACGGTATGAGTAATTTTATATCATAGTAATGGTATCTATACTGTATGATGATACAGCTTCACAAAATGTAATACGAGTTAAAAACTAAAAACTAACAGTTCCAGTTCAAAAATTCTGACCGGATGAGCCACATTCAAAATAGTTATAAAATAGTTAATACACACACACACACCTGAAACAGCACATCAATCCTAGAGATGTCCCGATTCCATTTTTTGGAGAACGAGCACAGATTTCTTCCTTTTTGGTACTTGCTGATACTGATACGTTTTTTGTTTTACTTTTTTGTAATGTTGCAGTTTTCAAATACAATGCTGTAAGACGTAAGATTTGAGGACAGCGTTTTTACTGTTTCAGCAAATGTAACTCATAAGACAATCAAAAAAAGCTCTCGAATTGTAAAAAAGTGTAAAAATGTAATATATATATATATATATATATATATTAAAAAAAATAGGGATGTGCAAAAGCAATCGATTAATCGAGTACTCTTTCAGCTTTAAATATCCGACTAGTAAAAACACTACTCGAATTTTGTAATATGTAATTTCCTTTGTGTCTTGTTGCCTGCCGTGAGCAACATTGAAACTGCTTCTCTCACCCAAATCTTGCCATTAGTGCTCCTAAAAAGAAAATGCTGCCATTTTCTAAAGTGATTGTATCCCTTCAGAAGACTTGGAAAGTAAGTTTCTATGTGTGTGTAAATGTTTTTTCATCGTTTTTTAATCGATCTTGTCTATGCATAGAGCTCCCTTTTTCCATAAGAAAAACAGGTTCAAAAGTTGAAGGTTGAACTTAAATTCTACCTTTCATGTATTCAAGTAAATTCCTAGTGTTTTTATGTGTTAGACTATCCAACAACAAAATTAATCGAAATGCCCATCCCTAATAAAAACCAGTATGTAGAGGCTTATCTTTCAATAATTGTTCTTTTGCAAATGTAAGGGGCAGGTTCTTTATCATGAACACAAGCATCTCTGCATGTTAAAATGTAGAGTCCTATGGAATCTGTTTTTTTCCCCCCAATTTACTTTAAAAAATTTTTCACAAATTCTGTTTTCCGTTGTCTTTTTTCTGAATTTCATATTTAACAGTGATTAAAGAGCACCTATTATGGTTTTTCAAATATTACGTTTCATGTAGTGTGTTATATAGCTGTTTGTGAATGTAAAAAAAGTCTGCAAAGTTTCAAAAATCAAAGTGCACGACAAATGGAGTTATTGACTCCCAAAAGAAAGAACCGATTCTGAACACCTGAAACGAGTCGTTAGTAATTCCAGACTTACTTCCTGTACTAACCTACATAATTTGGTAACAAAAAACCCGCCTCTGGTCTTCATTGGCTGCTCACGAACAGCTTTGACCCGCCCTCAAACACTACACTAAGCGGTAGACCAATCACAACAGACTGGGACATCTGACCAATCAGAGCAGAGTAGGCTCTCTGAAAGGAGGAGTTTAGAATGAATCCTTTAGGACGGATCATTGAACGAGTCGTTTTTGACACTGGGAAAAAAAGCTAATGCTGCAATTTAAATTATGAGCAAATTAATGTGTTTTTGACCTTGGATGCATGTAAATCTATTGTATGAGACCTTTAAAACAAAATTAGGCACATTTAAAAAAACATAATAGGTGCTCTTTAAATTTTATCATCAAAAGGGTGTCTAAATAAATGAATTCATTAAAACTTTAATCAAATGAAAATAGAACAATTAATTTTCATGCGTTATTTTTAATCATATGAAGTACTTTTATACAGATCTTTACAGCACAATCCAAAATACATGATTTAAGTTATTTTTGTCAGATAAAGTGCTACACAACAGGGCATCACATATGTGAGATACTGCTTGAATATAATTGAGTTGCTATTGATTTATTATTAGTAGTAGTAGTAGTATGTGAATATAACTGTACAGTAGGGATGTCTTTCTGTCATACTTTTTTTTCCCATTGAAATTTAGCTTTTATTTTGGCAGAAAACCAAGTGAAGCCCTTTCAGTTTGTATAGCTGCGTCCTAAATGACGCACTATTTCGGTTTTGTATAGCTGTGTCCTAAATTACGCAATATTCACTTACAAAATACACTATGCACCCTGCCATGTAGTGTATGAATTTTCAAGTGTAGTATCGTCCCAAATGGAACACTTAATATTTTTTAATGACACAGAAGCATTTGCCATATAACAGCTGATGGAAGTGACGTTTCAAACACATGTGATGTGTTGCCGCTAGCTTTAGCGCATTAGCCAACCTCAGTTCAACACTTGTATCTCAAACAACATACATATTCACACAGCGTGGGTGATTGTAAAGCATTCAGCTTACATTTGTAAGGTGCTGTCTTCACTGAAGTTTCACTAGTTGCTGCATTTTGCACTGCCTGGCCAAAAAAAAAGTCGCATACTCTAATATTTTGTTGGTCTGCCTTTAGCTTTGATTATGGCGTGCATTCATCATGGCATTGTTTCGACAACCTTATGTAATGTCACAACATTTATTTCCCTCCAGAGTTACATTCATTTTTGGCCGAGATCTTGATGGCGTGAGGGTCATTCCACTCCGTACAGTCTTCTCCAGCACATCCCAAAGACTTTCAATGGGGTTAAGGTCAGGACTCTGTGGTGGCCATTTCATGTGTGAAAATGATTCCTCATGCTCCCTGAACCACTCTTTCACAATCTGAGCCCGATGAATCTTGGCAATGTCTTCCTGGAATTTGCCCGTGCCGTCAGAGAAGAAAAAAATCCATTGATGGTATAACCTGGTCATTCAGTACATTCAGGTGGTCAGCTGACTTCATTTTATTGCCGTATAATGTTGCTGAGCCTAGACCTAACCAAATGAAGCAACCCCAGATCAAAACACTGCCTCCAGAGGCTTGTGCAATGGGCACTATGCATGAAGGGTACATCGCTTCATGCGCTTCCCTTCTCACCCTGACGCGCCCATTGCTTTGGAACAGGGTAAATCTGGACTCATCAGACCACATGACCTTTTTCCATTGCCCTATAGTCCAATCTTTATGCTCCCTAGCAAATTGAAGTCATTTTTTTCCAATTACCCTCACTAACAAGTAGCATTCTTGTGGCCACACAGCTGTTTAGTCACAATCCTGAAATTTCTCTTTGCATTGTGCGTGTGGAAATGCTCTTACTTTTACTGTTAAACACAGCCATGAGTTCTACTGTCGATTTTTAATGATGTGACTTCAAGAGTTTTAGTGATCTCCGATCATGATCATTCAAGATTTTTTTCTGACCATATGTCTTCCGTGAAGCTGATGGTTCACCACTACCCTTCCAGGTTTTATTAATGCGTTAGACAGTTCTTAACCCAATTCCAGTGATTCTTTGCTTGATGCAGGCCAATAATTTGCCCCTTCTGAAACATAGTAACATCATTTCCATGACCACAGGATACGACTTCCGACATGGTTGTTTAAGAAATGAGATGCTGCACACTGCATCAGTTAGGGTTAAAAGAATTGTTGCCAGCTGAAACATATTAATCACTGCAGTAATGATCAAATCATAGGCTCTTAAGTATCTGTTTATTTAAATCCAAACAGCGACTTTTATTTTTTTGGCCAGGCAGTGTATTTACAATTGTTTTGTCAGACAAGCAATGCAGCCAGGTAACTCTGCCCCTTCCACTACGTAACAGCACACAGCGAGCGCTTAGTGCATGAAGTGTCTCACATTCCACAGAAGTGCATCACCAGGGTACTTGTATCACACTTCTTTTTGTTGCATTTTTTGTGTTAACATACTACTCACACTACAAAATGTCGGACGCACCTTATGTTTTTGACAGCAGCTTTACACTGCCGGAAAAGCAGGTTGTTACATGACCCATTGTGATTATTAAACTGCAAAAGGCTGTGATTTAATTTCATAATTATGCAGTCTGTATGTGCTGTATGTATACACAACGAAATTCATACATCTGACGGTATAGTTTTTTGGTATCATAGCATTTTTACAAGTACAAGTACCTGAGCACAGTATTGGATCCGATTACGATAGCGGTATTGGGACATCCCAACTGAAATCTACATTGATAATGCGTCATATTGAGATATCCGTAAACAACTCAATTTCACTTCACATTGTGCCCAACCACCCATAACAAGTTCTTCCTCGCCTTGACTTGTTTGGGAGACATCCCGATCTGTATTTTCACATTACTTCCTGGTACTTCATCACTCTCACATGTAAATAACAAAGTAGTCCAGCTCACTGATGTATTGGTATAGCAAAATTTCTACCAGTTGACACTTTCCAACATCCGCCCAGCCCTATTTGAGATATATGAATCAGTTTAATGAATTTGTAATATCCCACAGTGACTCACGTTGGGTGCTGCATCATTCTGCGTCTCTGAACCTCCATCCTCTGCAGTATATCGTGCTGGTGGAGCCGCTGGACAGGGTTAGGGCCCAGAACAGGCAGGTGGTGCTGCAGCGCCTGGTGCTCAGGGGGAAGATGCTGAGGCAGAGGGGCACTGGAGCCTGGTAGATGGTGGGCAGGTAGGGAGGGTGGAGGGGCAGGTGGCACAGAGTGACCTGGGGCATGAGAAGGCAGTGGGGTGTGGAAGGGTAGGACAGGGTGTGGGATGACATAGTCACCCTGTGGAGGAGGCTGTTGAGGAGGAGGGGCATTGCCATGTGAGTGTGGGCAGGAGGAGGAGGACTGGTGGTGCAGGGGGCGTTGCAGGGGGCCATCTGAAAGAGATAAAATATAAAAATTAGCAAAAGAGCAGTACACCATCTCTTTGTCCTGTCCCTTCCCTCCTGAATGATACATCTGGATGGAAAATGTGGCATGGGAATTGAGGTTTATCTGATCAATCTATAACTCCATGAGTGTTGCAGGATGGTCAATCTGGTTACTGCACAAGTAAATTTGTCTATAATGGAGAGGAAGATTATTACTGATTGATACGATTTTGACAGAGAAGAGAATGAGGAAGAAAAGGAAAGACAAAAAGATAGAGAGAGATTATGTGAAAGACTACAAGATACTGGAGATAAATATTGAAAGAAAGAAAGAGAGAATGTGCAAACAGGTGCTCCAGTGAGCTGTGAGTGGCAATTACTCCACTGAATTCAGGCCCACCAGGGAGCCCTGCCACGCTCATTTATATTCCGCACAACACTATTGTGAAACGAATCAGCAATTAAGTGGGACTGCTGGGCACACTACCTGTAGCACTTAACACATTAACCATCAGGTGTTTCATCTAATTATCATAAAGCACAGACGACAGCATTACAGCATCTTTACATTCTAACTCTCACACAACAGGACACAAATGAACACTCTCACATTAAACTGTATTTACATCACCTTTCCATTACATCTGCTCAATTAGAGGTGTAACAATTGAAGCTGATCATGGTTCCGTTTGTATTACAGTTCTCTGGTCACTGTTTCGGGTCGGTTTGGTAAATACTTAAGTTGCAATTTAGAGTGCACGGATTTAAACTATTTGGAGCCAATATGATAACAAATATTTTAATACTTTGATACACCAGTCTGATTGTCTTTATTCTATTTTTCAAAGAGCTTATTGTATCTTACTTTTACATTTATTTAACTTTTTGCTGCAGTCCACATCGAAAATCTGGGATAAAAAACATCTGATTTAAACCTTTTAAGTGTTAAAATACTTTCTGCTTTCCCATCTTAAAAGGAATATTCCAGGTTCAAAACAAGTTCAGCTGAATCGAAAGCACTTGTGGCATAATACTGATTACCAAAAAAAATTTATTTTGACTTGCCCCTCCTTTTCTTTGAAAAAAGCAAAAATTTGGGTTGCAATACTCACTGTTTCAAAAGTATAGCCACAAGTCATAAACAATAGGTTTGTTAACATGATTTTAGTGTGATAAAATCACTTACTAACTATTTCTGTGTAAAGTTATAGGCAATTTTACAACTTTTTTGGATTGACAATGCAATGTCAAAGAACCCTCAAATGACTGTCAAAGTGACGATTTAAATAACTTTACAGCTCAAATAATTCATGACTTTTAATAAGTGCATTTATAAAATTGTAAGCTTCACATTTCTGCCAGTAGGCCCTCCAAAAAAAATGGCCCCATTCACTTCCATTGTAAGTGCTTTACTGTTACCTTGATGTTTGCTTTTTTTTTAAAAAAAGGAGTAAAAATTAATTTTTGTGGTAATCAACATAATACAGAATATTCATTTAATATGAAGAGACAACTATAAATAAGCTATTTATAGGTTACATTTTTCAAAAACTGAATACACTGTGTCTTCACCGTGTCTAAACACTTCAGCTTTAACCTGGAAATAAATGGAAAGTTAAGAAACATCCTGATGTTAAATGAATTAACACCTTTGTAAGAAAGTCAGATTTCCTTGCTTTCACAGAAACACATAAGATGAATTTGTAATTTGCATGTTGTCATTAAAGCAAAAGGGGACATAACAAATATTAAGAAACTTTACTTTTTTTTTTTACTTTTTACTAAAAGATGTATTCTGATAATTTAATTTGTAATGGTACTAACTGTTATAAATCAGTAAAATGTAAAATGTAAGCATTTTTACAAGTGGACTGTTTCATCCCTACACTAAACTAGCATTTGATTATTAATTGTCATATTAAGATAAAATGGCGTACAGGGGGGATGGATGTAGTGCCTGCAGGAGGAGAGCTGAGCAGGTTGGAGCTGAGGCTGGGCCACTATGGCAGAGCTGAATGAGTCTGCCACAGTCTGCTGGCTGGGTCCAGGTGCAGACTGGGAAACGTAAACAGGAGGCCGGGAGGCAGAGCCCGGACAGCAGGGGTCAAAGGCAGATGTGCTGTGGAACCCTGTGCTACTGGATCCACTGCTACGCACTGCACTGCTACTAAGATCCACCGGTAGAGTCTGCTGAGACAGAGCGAAACAGAGAGGGAAAAAGACAAAGAGAGAAGAAGCAAGAAGACAGAAACCAGACGTTAATCAAGTTTCAAAAGTAATACATTAAAAAAAGCAGTGCTACAGCTGACCCATGTGTAGAAGTCTGATAAGACACACTTTACTAAATGTTTTATTTAGTGGTGAAAATGAGTGATTCTTGTCCGTGCAAGCCACCGTCATGATGCTAAGGTGTTGCGGGTGGTTGCCAGAGTGTTGTTATGGAGTTGCAAGGGTGTTTTGGTGGTTGCTAGGGCATTGCTAGGGTGTTCAGGGTGGTTGCTTACCCGTTGCTTCAAGTCAAGAAGATAAGTGATGCATGTGGAAACTCAAATATGAAATTGTGCATGTCTGCAGAAGCTATTACTCTGCATGTTTTATTAAAAATAAAATAAATGGTAAATTCAGTGTAAGGGGGTTAATTTCCCCTACAGAAGTACATGATGTGTTGATGAGTTACATTGCATGTATCAGAGTCAAGGAAATATTAATCATTATCAATGACTAATTAACTAATTATGTCGATTTAATACAAGACCTGGCAAAACCTGAAAGTGCATTGTTCTGCTGTATCCTAGTAGTCATTTTCTGACATTAACTTATTTATTTACTATTTACTTGCTTATTTAAAATATGCTTAATAAAATCTGCTGCAGACATGCACATGTTCAGATCATCTTGTTCCTTAATTGCTTGCATTCACAGCAGTCTTCTTGTTGCTTCTTTACTTCAATTTTAGAAGTTTAAAATGTAGGGTTAGGGGTCTGTTAAAGTATGAGCAACAGTAATAGTGCGCTTGGCTTCGCAAGAACCACCAAAAATGAGCTGCATATCTCGTAAAACAATATCTTCCACATACTTCAAAACAGGTACAAGTCAGGCACACATTTTAAAAATAATATTAACAACAAAAACAAAACAAAAAATTTACATAAATAAAACGATGATAAAACGCTTTTACCAAACAGTATTAAATTACTCTTGAAATTAGTATCTCATTAGTGTCTCCTATCTGGGCATATCCGATGACTAGCTAATGGCACTTACTCCTTGTGGCCCATATCGTCAAAAGCCAGAGTCTTTTGCCAAATAAATTCAGCATGAAAACTACTTTTTCATGCTTATCACTCTGACAGCCCAGTTCTGGGTGACCTCGTTACTTGAGTGTATTGAGACGCTAAACCTCCATACTCCTTTTGAAACACAACTAAATATAGCCTACAAACTCATGCACACATACACAATACACGTACACATCTCTTCTCTGCTGGTCAATAATATAATTCAGCAGCAAAGACAATTAGCTCAATGTGAATTATTCAACAACAACAACACAGAGGATGGCCTAAAAACAAAACCCACTATGAAAAAGCTCAGCTCCACAAAAATATTATTTTTCATAAAGGTGCTTTGTACTTACCTTTTCATCATAAAAACATGAAGGGAATTTTAGCATTTTAAGATAGCATTCCAAATAAAAACATACAGTTGAGTCAGAAGTTTACATAAACTTAAGTCATTAAAACTATTTTTTTAACCACTCCACAGATTTAATATTAAAAGTCGTTTAGGACATCTACTTTGTGCATGACAGAGGTAATTTTTCCAACAATTGTTTACAGGCAAACTGTTTCACTTTTAATTGACTATATCACAATTCTAGTGGGTCAGAAGTTTACATACACTAAGTTAACTGTGCCTTTAAGCAGCTTGGAAAATTCCAGAAAATTATGTCAAGCCTTTAGACAATTAGCTTCTGATAGGAGGTGTACTGAATTGGAGGTGTATCTGTGGATGTATTTTAAGGCCTACCTTCAAACTCAGTGCCTCTTTGCTTGACATCATGGGAAAATCAAAAGAAATCAGCCAAGACCCCCACAAATCTGGTTCAAATTATGGACCTCCACAAGTCTGGTTCATCCATGGGAGCAATTTCCAAAAGCCTAAAGGTACCCAAGTAGACCCACATAGCCATCATACCGCTCAGGAAGGAGATGCATTCTGTCTCCTTGAGATGAACATAGTTTGGTGTGAAAAGTGCAAATCAGTCCCAGAACAACAGCAAAGGACCTTGTGAAGATGCTGGAGGAAACAGCTAGACATGTATCTATATCCACAGTAAATGAGTCCTATATCGACATAACCTGAAAGGCTGCTTAGCATGGAAGAAGCCACTGCTTCAAAACCACCATAAAAAAGCCAGTTTGCAAGTGCACATGGAGACAAAGATCTTTTTGGAGAAATGTCCTCTGGTCTAATGAAACAAAAACTGAACTGTTTGGCCATAATGACCATTGTTATGTATTGTAAAAAGGGTGAGGCTTGCAAGCTGAAGAACACCATCCCAACCGTGAAGCATGGGGGTGGCAGAATCATATTGTGGGGGTGCTTTGCTGTAGGAGGGACTGGTGCACTTCACAAATAGATGGCATCATGAGGAAGGAAAATTATGTTGATATATTGAAGCAAAATCTCAAGACGTCAGTCAGGAAGTTAAAGTTCGGTCGCAAATGGGTCTTCCAAATGGACAATGACCTTAAGCATACCTCCAAAGTTGTGGCAAAATGGCACAAAGGACAACAAAGTCAAGGTATTGGAGTGGCCATCACAAAGGCCTGACCTCAATCCGATAGAAAATTTGTGGGCAGAACTGAAAAAGTGTGTGCGAGCAAGGAGGCCTACAAACCTGACTCAGTTACACCAGTTCTGTCTGGAGGAATGGGCCAACATTCCAGCAACTTATTGTGAGAAGCTTGTGGAAGGCTACCCAATACATTTACCCAAGTTAAACCATTTAAAGGCAATGATACCAAATACTAACAAAGTGTATGTAAATTTCAGACCCACTGGAAATGTGATAAAAGAAATAAAAGCTGAAATAAATAATTCTCTCTACTATTATTCTGACATTTCACATTCTTAAAATAAAGTAGTAATCCTAACTGACCTAAGACAGGGAGTTTAAATGTATTTGTCTAAGGTGTATGTAAACTTCTGACTTCAACTGTATGCCATTCAAAGCAAACCATCTGTGATATGGAAAACAGACGCCATTGTCAAAAATGCAGACATTATGCTTTGCATAGTCAACATCTTATTTTATTTTCAGTGTATGAAGTAATAAGGCTTTTAATTAAAAGCGCTTTCAGCATCAATGGTTACAATATCCTTGTCTCTTTACCTACAATAATTACCAAATAACATTTCTCAAGAAGAATGGTGCAGGTATGAAGTTACCTGGTCGTGGTACTGGTTGCTGCTGACCCCTCCACAGGGTGCAGGCACGGCAGTGGGCCTCTCCAGAGGGCAGCTAGACTCTGGGAAAGCCAGAGAAGAGGGGACCGGGTTGGCATGGTGGTGGTGGTGGAAGTGGTGCGAGTGACTGTGGGAACCGGACTGCAGAGGACCGGACTGCTGCGTCGTCCCACCCTGTAGGCATCCTGAGTGGGTGTGCCCGAGGGAGCGGTGCCCTGAAGAGGGCCCACTGCAAGGGGAGTGCTGGGGGCAACAAGAGGGTAACCTGGGCAACGCCACACCTCCATTCTCACCAGACAAATTCCTTCTGCTGTCATCTGATTGAGAACAATCTCAGGGTAAAAAAGACTATCCATAGACAAGACGATGTCTAGGTAATAAATGTTACTGTAACTTTGGATTTAGAGCAGCATATAAATAGTTTACCTTCGGTGGCAGTGGTGTTGGTGGTGCTGGGTCCTGGGACTCCACTGTGGCTCTGAGCAGCCAGTGTGCTATCAGGCGCAGCCACTGAGCAGCTTCTTGAAGGACCAGGACCCTCCTGTGGCGATTCTGAGGTACAGGCATTATGGAAAGAGGAAAAAGAGGAGGAAGAACTGACCAGCTGTGGGTGTGTGCTGTCAGATGTGGTTGGCACAACTGAGAGATCTGAAGACGAATCAACATCACACACACACACAAACATAAAAAGATAAGACGTATGACTACTTTTCAACGAGCCAGTGCTCAGTTGCAACAAAAAACCTTAATAATACTTGTACAGGTATTATTACTAAGGGTTTTCTTAACTGTAACTGGCTACAAGATGTCTTTCACCAACATTTGAATGTCAAAGTGTGTGGATTTTCACACTTTGTTCCCCAAGTGGCCCGTTAGAACAGCTAGATATTAACATTTCATTGCGAGTAATCCATCGTCTTCTCATAGTTGCAAATTAATTTCTCACTCCATCAAAAGAAATGCAAATGCATTCATATCTCAGAGTTCTCTGTTCCCTTCCCAATAGCTACAGACCCCCAGAGAAAAAGAAACAAAAACGACAACTTTTGACAGTAAATCAAACTGAAACTATGCAAATTGAGTTTCTTTGACAAACCTTGAAAAGTAAAAACATTTCACAGATTAATAGGATAACACTACACAGATTGAAATTCCTTATCCAGAATGGCAGTTTAATTGTTTTCTATCTGAATCTGTGGGACTTCTGATAGCCTACATCTTGCATAACAGACACGACTTCATTACTTTGCTTCCAAATGAAATCCAAATTAGTCTAAATTACACAAACAAGGAAAGAGATGCTTTAGGTGTCCATCAGTCTGTGGCTGTTATACAGAGAGAATGGTGTGCCACTGCAGTGGGTTATGCTGCTGTGCATGCTGAAACCATATAGATTAATCATTATTAACGCAGCCTGAACACAGGTGAGTTGCAATCCACAGCACTGAACAAAACTAACTGAATCTACAGGATTCATTCCTCCTCCCCCTCACACAAAGAAAGAGATAAGGCTCAAACAGAGAGAGGGAGGACTGCTCACAGTGAAAGATGAGTAGATTAGATGTGACATGCAATATTTCCCAAACCTACGCAGTGCTAAACTGGGTGATCTAACTCTCATTCTCCCTTCTACATTCCAGACCTGAAGACCATCACTACAGCACAGAGTCAGGGAGACGCTTATCAAACACTCATAACTCCCGTTACATTTTAAATAATGGCTGACACACATCAAATAATCTCTCCCTCCATTTCAGGGCTCAGCAAAAGTGGACAGTGAGACTGTTTTTACAGGCTCTGCAAAGCATATTTGTGGTTTTAAAAGTTGCTATTAGAGCTCTTGTATATCAAGCACTTGAATTTAGCAAGAGAAAAGGTCATGAATGGAACAATGTTCAAAAAGGTATTTTCATGTTCTGCAATGAGGGGATACTAAATTCATGTTGAGTTCCTGTAGCTTCTGTTCTTTCTGAATTAACTGACTTTGAAAAACACTTACTGTGTTATACGTACTTAAGGCTCAAAAGACTTGTAATAAGTGAATAATCTGAAAAAAAAAAAAAAATTCTGAAAAAGCCGTTACCTTTTAACATGCGTACAGTATTGTTTATTTGTCTCTCATGCCTGTCAAATCCACTTATAAAATGCAATAAAAAAATTGCCTGGCAATAAATCTGAATGGCTGATAAATTGTTTCTTCAATCAGCCACCTTGGTTGGTAGACTAAAAGTTAATTTCGGACCCTTATGACAAAAGACGCACAGACTGAGAGAGAGAATGATAGAGAGACCTTTAGAAAAGGTACAAGTAGAGAAACTAAGTGATTGAATCTTTGAGTGAGTCAACAGAATTTGTTTTCAGTTTAGAAAAAGATGACATAAAGAAAGAGAAATTGTCATTTCAACCAAAAACATATAAGGCCAGAAACATACTTTAAGCAAGTATGTGTATGCAGATGCGAGTGACTGGCCAACGCATTGCTATGCGGACCACTGAATATGCATTATTGCATTACTGTGGTGGTAACAAACCTCATGGTGCGTTCCAGACAACTCGGAACACCAAATTTTCCCCACATCCTGAAAGTAATGACTAGAACGCCGCTCAAAGTCGGACATCCAACTTGTTATTTCAAGGAAGATCGATTAATCCAGACCTCAGCGAATAGTGTAATTTAACGTCATTTCCAAGATGGTGGCGACCAACGAGGAGCTGGGTTTTGTGAAGCATAAAAACAAATGTATGCACAAAAACGAGCTTGCATGGCTAGAAGCGTCCACATTCAAGTACTTGCACAGCCTTTTTTTTTTTTCGACCTTTAGTGTGGACGTGGCCTGATTTTGTTCCATCTAAATGAACAAAAGATGTCTTCTTACCATCCTCGTCCACGGTGAGGTCCACCACCTCTCCAGCACTCTGTCTGAGTGGCTGGATGACAGTGGACAGGCGATGACGGCCACGCCCCTCCTGAGCCCGACTCTGGGAACAGCTGGGTCCCCAATGCATCCTGCCATGGCTCCCCACTGAACGTGGCCTGCAAAACACACAGATCACAAAAGATGAGTCTTTATTTATTTTTTTATTGATTTTCTCCCCTTTTCTCCCCAATTTGGAATGCCCATTTCCCAATGCACTCTAAGTCCTCGTGGTGGCGTAGTGACTTGCCTCAATCCGGGTGGCGGAGGAGGAATCTCAGTTCACTCCAAGTCTGAGACCGTCAATCCATGCATCTTATCACGTGGCTTGTTGAGCACGTTACCGCGGTGACGTAGCACGTGTGGAGGCTTCACGCTATTCTCCGTGGCATCCACGCACAACTCACCATGCACACCACTGAGAGCGGGAACCACATTATAGCGACCACGAGGAGGTTACCCCATATGACTCTACCCTCCCTAGCAACCGGGCCAATTTGGTTGCTTAGGAGACCTGGCTGGAGTCACTCAGCATGCCCTGGATTCGAACTCACGACTCCAGGGGTGGTAGTCAGCGTCAATAATCGCTGAGCTACCCAGTCCCCCACAACAGATGAGTCTTAACATGAACACAACTTTGAAACGATTAGAAAGCAACACTAAAACTCAATCTGGCCTGGATTCTTTAATGGGACATGTACAGGAGCAGGCCTGTAGTTTTGGCCTGGAAATTTATTGTTCCCAGTGAGTTGCAGCAGGGCATTACAGCAGCTAATTTAGCAGCTACTGGAATGATCGGCTGGAACGTAAACAAGAGCCAGCTGACATGTGAGCTAGAGCTGTTTTTCTCCCACGCACACTTTATAAACCAAAGAGAGGACACATAACACATAACATAGAGCAGGGTTCCCCAATTAGTTTTCACCCAGGGCCAAATTCTGTCAACAATACAAAGTCAAAGTTATTATTATTATTATTATTATTAGGATTTCTCCGGTAGGAGGAAACCTATTGTTATTGGTGGTTTTATTATTATTATTCTCCTTGCGCCCCAATATCTCAAAAAGTCACTAGTCAAAAATTTTCTTATTTGGCACTTTGATACTACAGGCCACCGGGAACCCCCACACCAAGAATGGCCCACATTCGCCCTTAGGGGGCGCTACAGGCCACGCCCAAATGTCCCATTTTCAAAGTGATGGCATTTCCACCCCATTTGTTCAATTCTTCTGAAACTTTGTGTACATGCCTCATTTCTCACTGGGAACAAAAAAGCCTTAAGGACCCATTAGATCCACCATGATGGATTTTCCTATACAGTGAAAATTTGGGAAAACCTACAAAAATCTTCTCTTGAACCGTAGATCCAATTGACTTGAAATTTGGTACCCATGTGTAGAACTGATGTCTTTCAATTTGTTACTTAGCAAAAATGTATATAATACAAAATGGCTGAAAGGGGCATATTTATGTAAATGTCCACATTGCCTCAATATATTCGTGTCAATACATCAAATGTCAGATGACATCACTCTTAAGTACCGTGCAAAATTTCACCTTGATATGTCAAAAGATGACTGAATTATAGCTGTTTGAACTTGGGCCAAATCTGACAATGCTAGCCACTGGTTCTTTTTTATTCAGAAACTGAAAGCAGACATACTCAGCAATATGAATAGCTAACTTGGCTAAGATGTTGTGCTGGTAAGTGAAGGGTCAGAGGTTCAAATCCAGCCATAGCCATAATTTTTTTGTTTAGGATTCAGACAGAAAGATATGTTTTTTAAGATTCCTCCATTGGGAGGGTTTAACCCCAACCCTCTACTGATCAATTTTTAAATGATTTGCCATTTTGAGGAGGAATCCGCATTGCTGCTTGCAGCTATATTTACTGTTGTTGTTTTTATTATTAAGAGTCACGCATAAATATTCAGATTTTTCTTAGATTTTTATTCAGTATTAATAGCCTGTTTTATTTATTTAAACAATTATGAACATTTTGTTTGTATACAGACACAAAACTACACAACTTTGCCTGCTGAAAAAATAAATAAATAAATAAAATAAAAAATTAATGAACAATCTGGATCTCCATGTCCTCCATGCGAGTCAACTGTTCCTGCTCATCTCCAAACTGGATCTACTCCCTGCACTTTCCCTATTTACTGATTCAATTATTAGACCTATTAGCATTAATTTTAATAAAGACCGTGAGCCAGTGTTTTCTTATATATTATTTTATAATATTAGCCTATGCATCATATTGTTTTTTTTACTGTACAATGTTATTCTTACTGTGCACTATTCCACGTGTATTTGTATCACAGTACCTTGTGTCATCTTATCCAGGCATTAATCTAGACATTATAAAAAGAGTAGTTGGCTTCAGGAGTCCGTTTGGAATATACTCGTAGCAAAATACAGGTGCAAATATAAATAGGGCTGCGCTCCATTTCATTTTTAACATCCAATCGCTAACTCCCCTAAACACTTCCCCTTGGTGGAACCCCCGCCGCCATTTTGGAAGTCCGTTCCACTTCGTTCAGTGAGCGAGGGAAGTTTCTGTTGACAGACCCTCAACCCCTAGATTTTGACAGAGGAAGCGAGTCTACTCTGATGTACGCTTCAGGCAGCTCCATATCCCACAATGCAACTCGAAACCCCACCCCCACACAACCCTAATGTATGATTGAAGTGAAGTTAGGTCAGTTAAGCAGTTTAGAAAAGTTATATTGAAATTTAACAGCATAATACTTGTAACTACATTAAACTGTGTTCATTATGTTAACATTTTCGTTTGTGTAAATCTTGATTAATCCTTTCTAACAATTCATTGTAATGAGAAAAAAACAAAAAAAAAAAACATACAAGATTTATACATAAGCCTCTGAAATCAATCTCTGAAAACATTGTTTGCTCAGGTGCACAAATCACTAAACAATTCCACAAATTGACATCAGCCTTCGACATGCTCCAAGTGATCAAAGGTTTAGGGTGTTCCAGTTAAACCCACTGCACATCTTCCACCAGTAGTGGACACTCTCGTACATCCGAGTCCATGAGACTGAGTGATGTTTGCGAGGGAAGGGGATAACAATTTGAAATGGAACTCAGCCTAGGACGTATATTTATGCAACAGCGCTCTTTACTCATCTCACTCGCATAAAAACACAGATTATATACTCCTTAGAATGTATCAACACCTTGGAAAGAACATAATGAAACAGTTATGCCAAATTAGGTAAATAAATGCTTTAACAGCATTCAATATATTAA
Organism: Myxocyprinus asiaticus; assembly: GCF_019703515.2. NCBI lineage: Eukaryota > Metazoa > Chordata > Actinopteri > Cypriniformes > Catostomidae > Myxocyprinus > Myxocyprinus asiaticus. The sequence continues at coordinate 30,744,003 of NC_059345.1, forward strand.
TCTCTAGCACTGACAGCTAGCCTGAGCAGGGCAGGAGTCTGGTATAAATGTTTGTAGAACAGCAACAGTGGCACCTAATGTACAGGGGTAAAAACAAATTTTTTTTTTTTTTTTTTTTTTTGTGGACTGTGTGTATTGACCTCATGGATTTGGTTGTGAACAGGCCTTTAGCGATGGCCAAACATTTGTATCCGGCCCGTGGGCAGCCTATTGAGCAACCCTGACATAGAGCCATGAGAGCAGAACTAAATGTATTTCACACACTCATATACACAGAACCATGACTGGTATAAACTGCCAACCACAACAAAATAATCACCCCAGACACACTAGGTTTTTCACACTATAACCTGACACAGACCACACAATCAACAGATAAACAACAACAGAACAAACAAAATGCCGTGTTTTGTCACCCAGCACCTTGCATCTGTAAAATGTTATCATAAAATCTGAATATTTTAAAAAAATATATATATCCTTGGAGAAAATGAAAAGCTATTTTGTTAAAGCAAGAAACCAGAGGAGGGCCACTCCTCAAAGCTGTGGTGTAAACAGTGTGAAGGGAGGGGGAGGAGCTTGTGTGTGAATTGAGGGGGAGTGGCACGTGTGTGGAATGATTTGAAATGCAAGCCTGCCATGGGCTGAGGTCATCAGCTTTCATCAGTCACATCACAGGTATTACAGCAAAATCGAAGCACTAATTAGAAGACCACTACATGCATGATTCTCCTCCAAACACTCGTTTTTTCTGTCTTCCTGTGCTAAACCAGGTGTATTTTTCCATTAGCAACATTTTTTTCATTTCATATAAAAGCGGCTCTTTTCAAAGAGTTTTTTTTTTTTTTTGTTATTAAACACTGTCACCAAATACTTTCACTTGCTCATTAAAACCCACGTGAAGTCATAGCCTATGTGTGGGTGATTCTCACGAAACCTGTCAAGAAAATTTCCTATTTCCCACCAGAATAAAATAAAGAAATGTAATAAATTAAATTTTGCATTTAGAAAATAAAATAAAATGTGCTAAGGTGTCCTGAATATAATGTCTCAATGCAACAAATAGTAATGGTCCTAAATGTAGGCTTAAGTGTCTTTATGCAAAATATAACTTAATATTTGTTTATGATTTGGGGTTAAATATGAACAGGACACTTTTTTGACAGGTTTCATTAGAATGACCCTGGTGGTTTTTACGATTTTACGAATAATAACAATAAAACATGGCAATTTTCTAAATTTCCAAATAAATTATTCAGGAATTCTGCAATCACTCTTGGAATTCTGCCCCTCTGTGAGGATTTGATTCCATAGGAGGGGCGCAGCAGCCCAGGATGCCGTAAAGCAGAGTGTGACTGGGAATAGAGCTGTTCTCCAGGCTGGGATTTGGAGGCCCCCAGCCACTGTATCTGGAGAGCAGGGAAGGCCCCCTGCCTCCCAACACAACACTTTTGAGCACGTTAATCACAGACTGCATCATTAAACATCAAAACAAAATGATTACCAACAGGCATGGAGGGCAGAGGGATTCTCCTGGGAGCAGGGGAGTGACTGACTCCAGAATGCAGTTTCCTTTATATTGTCGTGTCAGTATTAGTCATCTCCCCGTTTTTAAATCAAATAACTGACTGGTTGATTGTGTACAACAAAAGAAAATATTAAATAAGATTTATTTTGTGATAAATTCAAAAATATTCAGAGAAGCAGCTAATCTCAGCAATTCATTGCAAAAAAGATTGACTATAAGTGAAAACATCCTAAGGCTTCATTCAGAATATATGAACTCAAACAAAACAATCACAGAGGAAACAAAATTATATGTCATTATAAACAAAATAAAGGACACAACCCGCATCAGAGCTTCCTTAATTTCCTACTGGGACAAACAAAGCACATGTGCATACGCAAAAAAAAAAAAAAAGAAATTATCACAATCAATTTGATCAAAACACGCAGGGAGAGAAACAGAGAAAACACAGAACATCACCATACTGGAAGTATCTCAATAGTAGAACTACTGATGTAGTATTCTAACAAACAGCCTTAAGTGGCTCATTGCTTTTATAAAAGAGTGTGGAAAGACCAATATAATAAAAACCCAAATGTACAATAAAAAGTTACATAGTACTATAAGGGCCGGGTACTGGCAATGAATTCCCAATTCCCTTCAATTCTAATGCACAAACTTTAGATTAGTTTGTGATTTATTTGGTATATCTATGTTACAATGCCAAAACATTTTTGGTTTAACTGACATGACAATGGGCCTGTTTAAATTATTACATAATCAACTGATCATGACAGTGCATAAGAATCATTGTGACTGCAACAAGTAGATACAGAGGGGTACAATAGCATTTCTCCAGATTTGAAACAAGGAGCATATTAAAAACTACTGTCAACTACACACAGAAACTCAAAGGTCTTCCATGATGCCAAATGAATAATAATTAAAAAAGAAAGTTACATAAAAGGTCCTACTTTTTGCTATTTTGTGATCACTGACTTGATTTTCTTGAAGAACCTGCACTGTACAGCATTATTAACATAACATCCATCCCTACCACACGTTTGGCTTCTTAAGCGTGGTCACATTTACCTTTGCATGGCGAAATTCTGCGGGCAAAGGAGGCGTGGGCGGAAGTTGAGCATGTGTTAAACCAGCAAAAAAAAAAAATTGCCAAGCAGCTTCTTTTTAAAGTGTTAGTTCACCCAAAAATGAAAATTCTCTCATAATTTAGTCCTTTACCTCTTTTTTGGAGCTTTTGAAGTTCTGGTCACCATTCACTTACATTGTTTGGACCTACAGAGCTGAGATATTCTTCTAAAAATCTTTATTTGTGTTCTGCAGAAGAAAGGAAGTCATACACATCTGTGATGGCATGAGGGTGTGTAAATGATGAGAGAATTTTCATTTTTGGTTTAACTATCCCTTTAATGCTGCACTTTACACTCTGGGAGAGTGAAGTTATAACCACTAAAATAATATCAGTGTAGCTGTATACAAAGCACAGCCCACACAGAGCTCACTGCCAAACCAAGCTACTTCCTATATGTCAATGCGGCGTATTCGCCTGTCAAAGTTCACCAAGCTTAAACTCCACGCAAAATCCGTGAGGGGAATGTCTCCACCACTGGAAGTCCAACACACAAAATTCACAATCGCACAGATTCCCACTGAGATGACTTTATTTTGCACACAGATTTTCGCTGTGCGAATGTAAATGTGACCGTGTCTTTACAGGTGAGGAGGCTTTTCTCATGGGCAGACATAGCAAGAGAACTGGAAGGGGGCAACAGGAAGGGAAGTATAGAACAGGGAGCTGTCAGGAAGAAAGTTACCTTCTTTTCAATTAGGGGCAAACAATCACATAATGCGGTGTATAAGCAATGACCAATAAAAAGAGGAGTGTATGTACGAAAGCTATGTTTGTGGGGCAGTATGCCAGGATCAGCTATAGACTCGGTGACAACTACAGGACAGGAGGCAACTTGTCGCATTAATATAAAGTGCAACTGATATGCGGTCACATAAATATTTACATGCGATTCAGAAAACAACACTGCTCTATATCATAAAGTTAAAGGTAAATGTATTATAGTTCATACAATAAGCATAAAAAAAAAGAATACATAAAAGTACTTAAGATAAAATCATGTCCAAAATACCCAAGTCCTTCAGGAAGCTTTGACAATGTAGAGCCTAGGGATGTGCAAAGGTGTTAAGGATAATAATGTTTATTTAGGCTCTGTTATGTTCACATGACCCCGATCAGAAGCCTTTTAGAGGGATATACGGACGCTAAGTGCAACACTTCAACATGGTGAATAACGGATATTCAAAAAATAAATAGGCTAAATAACTATGATAGTTTTGTGCAATGAGATGTTAAAGAATGATACTTATGCACATCCTGAACGAAGAATGACAAGCTTCAATGCAATCGGAGTGTTTAGGGTGATCTTGAAGGGGCAAGTGAAAAGAGAATTTTACTTGCCTGACCGGACAAACAGACTGATTAAAACGTCAATAACAAAGAATAACCAGCTGTATTTGTGAAAGCCTAGGCCTGTGTCACTTATTAGAAAGTTCATATTCTTATTCTGCAGTTGAAAGTAATCAAGAGCACGTAATTTTATAATTCGCTAGCGATCTAATAACAGCTGCACCGTTTGATTAACAGGCGGCGTATGTGTGTGCTGAACATGCGCATGTTCCGAAAATGCTTGCGCTAATGCGCACCTGAACGGTCAAATACATTTCAAAATTCCACCAAAATGCCCATCTTGTTGAGGTATTCATGTAAACACAGAGAGTGATGTCTATTAAATGTCGGATTTCTATTAAAATGTCGGATTTGTACGTGTAAATGTAAGCTAATAGACCTGCTGCCATCTAGTGTGTCATTATAATAATCAAACAACTAGAACAAGAAAACGAGAAAACACTCACTGCTCTTGACTGAATAATTTTAGTAGCTTTAAAAAAGTATTAATGTATATAATCATACAGTGAAGACCAGTAGTAGTTTTATGTTGCATTTCATTCTGATTGGGTGTGTCTCATTTGGAAAGATGCGTCCTCCGGAGTTCGCATCTGTCGGCCACATACGTCATCGAGGCTGTCTCGTTTCATTTAAAAAAAAAAAACATTTTTTTATTGGGAATGCAAAAAAGGTTTGTATAAATGTAAAGTGCATATACATAAAAGGCATTGACAATAGATAGAATATAAGAAAAAGACAGCCTCGATGACTTATGCAGCCGACTAATGTGACCTCCGGAGGACGCAGCCTCCCAAACGAGACACAGCCCATGTTTCCTTGAATACTTGATAGCCTACTGTTGTTAAAAACTTTTAAAGCTGTTAAAAAAAGCACTGAATTTTCTTAATTTTCTATTATTTTTAATCTATTTCTATTCATTGCTGTTTTTTATTGTTATTTTATTACCAGCTATTTACTAGTCTTGAATAATTAAGAACTTGAAACCATTCTTCCATAATTAACATATTAGTTAGTGTTATTATTTGTTGATGTATTAAAGCTGGTATTGAGAATCGTCAAATTTCACGACCGACTACTGAAATTTTGGTATTGTGATAATGTATAGCCTTTATTGTACATGGTAGATCTTGCTGCAATAACATGATGAAAAAGTAGATCTCATTCCATAGAAGTGTGAGCACCCCTGCTGTTAATGATAGCGATGGAGGCTTTTCTTTATTTGACTACCATACGTAACATAAAATAATTACCATATGACAAAAGTCTCCTCTCCTTCCCAGTGCAGTTTATATTTCTGTCGCAGAGAATTTAGTTGAGTGCATACTGTAGGTCCACTATTAGGTTGGGCATCGGTCATAATTTTAGAAAAATATACAACATAAACTTTTACATGTTACTTGAGCATGTAACTTAATTGTACTTTTTTCTCTCCGGACAACTAACTTTTTTAAGTGAATGACCAATTTACTTGTCCGGAGGACAAGCACATAACAATGCTTAATATCGAGCCCTGGAAAGATAATATTGCGGGAACACGACATTAAAGAGTCTAAACCTCTTGCAGAGTTTTTTACTGTGCTGACTGTTATTCACTGTTCTATAAAAAGTTGTCTCTCTCAACTAATTTGAGAATTGCGTTTCCCATTAAAACCACCACCACTAAAAATATTAATCTAAGTAGTTAACCCCACTAATAGACAAGTCAGTTGTAAGTCAACTAGTCGATTAGTCGACCACCCTGGCACATCCCCAGTAGAGAGACACTTCATGTAGATTCAGACATTAGTGCTGGGGAATACCAGAGCCTGTATATCACACTACTCTGCTCTTTAATTGGCAGAATCATAGTCTGAGCCAGAGAAAACTCTTGGGACCATCTCTAATTACCCAGGAAGTGCAAATGTATTGTTGAAATTCTTCTGCCTGTAAGTCTCACAACGGCGGCTTTGAAGTGGGAAGGCTCAGAGTATGCGATCAACACTACCATTTTCCTGAAACGGGTGTAAAGGTCAGAGGAGGGGCCCTGTGCAGAATTTGAAAGTGAGTCTTAAAATTATTTTGTGTGGCTCTCTTAATAGTGTGCCAGCCATTCTTTTCAGTAAAAATGACCAAACAGAGGTCCATGCAGAATGTTTCAAATGCCTAGAGATGTCTTGAACCCCTGTGTGTGGGAAGACTAAGTTAGACCAGCTGTTGCATTTGAAGGAATTTGCTGGGTTTATTACAAGTTAAGCTCTATCAACAGCATTTGTGCCATAATGTTGACTACCACAAATATAAAAAAAAAAGTGAAGTGAATGGGGCCAATTCGTAAATGTTAAAATATTCACTGTTTCAAAAGTATAGCCTCAAGATGTAAAATATATGTTAACATGATTTTAGTTTGATAAAATCACTTACTAACCTCTTCTGTGTAAAGTTATAGCCAATTTTACAACTTAGTTGCCATGACAACGTAAAGCCGAAAACCCTAAAAATGACTATTTAAACAACTTTACAGCTCAAAAAAAATTCTCCCAATTTGGAATGCCCAATTACCAATGTGCTTTTATGTCCTCGTGGTCACGTAGTGATTCGCCTCAGTCCGGGTGGTGGAGGACGAATCCCAGTTGCCTCCGCATCTGAGATTGTCAACCCGCGCATCTTATCACGTGGCTTGTTGAGCGTGTTGCCACGGAGACATAGCGCGTGTGGAGGCTTCACGCCACCCACCGCGGCAACCACGCTCAACTCACCATGCGCCCCACTGAGAACGAACCACATTACAGCGATCACGAGGAGGTTCCCCATGTGACTCTACCCTCCCTTGCAACCGGGCCAATTTGATTGCTTAGGAGACCTGGCTGGAGTCACTCAGCACGCCCTGGGTTCGAACTAGCGAACTCCAGGGGTGGTAAAAAAAAAAAAAATACATGTTTTAACAGAAGAATTAATGTACGTGCTTTCATAATATTATCACATTTCTTTTACATTTTAAAACCCTTCAAAAATTGGCCCCATTCACTTCCATTGAAAGCAAAATTTGCTTCTTTTTTTAAAGGAGGGACATGTCAAAATAATTTTCAGTGGTAATCAACATTATGTAACAAATGCTGTTGGTTTAGCTTAAAGGGATAGTTCACCCAAAAATGAAAATTCTCTCATCATTTACTCACCTTCATGCCATCCCAGATGTGTATGACTTTTTTTCTTCTGCAGAACACAAACGAAGAATATCTCAGCTCTTTAGTTCCATACAATGCAAGTGAATGGTGGCCAGCTCTCCAGTAAAGTAATGTCTTCTAAAGCAGTGATTGCTTTGGGTGAGAAACAGATCAGTATTTAAGTCCCTTTCCAAAAATAATGTTCACTTCCGCTCTTCCAATGTGCATTCATGAGAGGACGGATTTCACGCAGCCTCTCACGTGACGTAAGCATGTTGGCATGTTCATGCGAGAACTGACACATCCGCGATACAACCGGAAATACAGCTCAGTTTATTTACAACAGAACATTGTACACAATCTTCATTGGTTGTGCTTTCATTTGAACACGCTCATTTGACGAGACCACAAGAGCCCGGCCCAGTGACTGAATTATTTTTTTAATCATTTCTGATATGCTTCTTCTTAGTTGCTGGAACCATTAAATCAGCAGGGAAACCTGTCGGTCAAGGGATTAACAACCTCCTACTGGCAGAACGTAATGCATGCTCCGTTTCTCTCCTACTGGTCAGCTATTATGAAAACGAAGTTTACACCTGAAAATCGTTGGGAAAAAATATTGGCTAGTGTGAAGCCGGCTAAACCAACCAAGCGACCAACTACAACAACTGGTTGGCAAATAAAAGACATCACCAACAACAATATTTAAACAGACAAACAGATGCTTCCTCTTAAACTGCACAATGCTAATGTACAGATATTTCTTGATGGCTCCTTCAACGCTATTGTGAGGGAATCTCTGTCACAGCAGCTCTCATGTGCATTGTCCGTTCCACTGAATTTCCCCTCAAGAATTAATGGTCCGTCTATCTATATTTCTTACACACATGCTTTCCCTAGTCAGTATTAAGTCTTCACTATACACAAAGGATCTTTGAGTGGGAAAGCTTTATTGTCTATACTGCGGACCTTAAGACACCCAGAGCACCTACTCCAGCTGAGAAAAACTCTCAGCATTCCGCTGCAAGCCCAGGCACCTTGGGGAGATGAGAAACATTATTTGAGATCAAGCTCACTATATAACACACATCCAGTTACTGGAAATGCTTTCCATGGGCATGGGTTTAGACTAGACTGGAGAAGAAGAGGAAGGGTGAATATATGACAACAGAATGAGAAAGAGAGAGGCATGTGGATGAGTTGGAAAAAAATAGAAACTCAAATGAACCCTGTTGCTCTACATTATGACTGTTTATAGTAATCTGAAGTCAGCAGTAATATTTTATAGCATAGAGTCTTTTCCACAACATGTTTACAGATAGCAATATCGCCTCTAGAGCTCACTCAATCAGCTTTAAACAAACTGACGAAGAAAGCCAAACAAAAGCTAATTAGAGAGGTGAACAGATCAACAGGTTTGAAACAGGATCGGGGGCAGATTTAGGGTATAGAGATGAGAAGGGCAGACACAACTAAAAAACAACCTGCTACCTGCATCCATCCCACAGAAGAGAAGTTTAGATCTAGTCTGGATCATTTGTGCACTCTTTTTTTGTATTTATTCACAATGGTGATTCTCATGAGATTCTTTGTTTTTAATTTTAATGTTGTTGTTTTGTTTTTTTTAATCAGCATACAGGCAATATAACAAATGCTGCCATGAAGTCTAAATATTTTTCAAACTTGAATGTATTTTTTAATTTAAATAATATATTTTCCCCCTTTATATAAGTTGAATAAATGAAGAATTAAATACTGAATCCTAAAAGCAGCAGTGTGTATTTTCTGCACTACTAGTGGCACCAAATGTAATTGCAAACTACACCTATTCTCACTGCTCAAATGTGCACACACATAAAGATCCTCATTTTCCTCTGACCTTGGCCACGTGATGTTTTCCTGAGCTGTAAAGCCTTTCCCTCCCCCATCACTGAAGTCCAAGCCACACCACAGTCCACAGCAGACACACAGCCTGCAGTTCAGCATTCACAGTTACAAACACACAACCCCACATTCCTGCATACCCACACTAGCACACAAGCACACACACACAATCTCTCTCTTAACACACACACGCACGCTTGTTTTGCCATCCTCATTCTCCTCACTAAAGCCATATTATGGCAGAATTGCATGATTTCAACAGCATTCCAATACTGTAGTGTGAAGAGGGATAACAGTCCTCATGACCTTTAGAAAAATAAATGAGATGGCTGCTCTCCCTGAAGCAGAGAGAGAGAGAGAGAAAACCTGTGCAAGTGGAGGAAGAGAAATCTAATAATAAAAAAATAAAACAAATTCTATGGTGAATGTCATTCATATAAATCTTGGGTGCTGGTAGGGCCTGTGTCATGGTATATGTTTGGTTTTCTCTTACTTCCCTGCAATACAACTGGACGACCCAATACCTACAAAGCAAAATCAGTAGGCGCAAGCCCTGGGCACATGTCTGCCTCAAGCTCCTCCAATAGGACACGCTTTAACACCCAAATACAAGCACATGGCCAGCAGGCGGGACATGGACCCACACACAGCTCCCATCATCTGCAGAGACAGAGGGAGCTCTGGCATGTCATGTGACTAAACAATGGACAACTTGACTCACATGAATTTTTTCACTCTCTCTTTGGTCATGTTCAGTGTGTAATACTGCCATACTGCTAAACTGCATATTAAGAAGCATATACTGCATACTGTGTTACTGAGAAGCACATACTGCATACTGAGCAGCATATAATGTATCCTAAACCTGGGCGATAAAACGATCTCGATATTCACTGCGATAAAAATACACGATATCGATGATCAGCTTTTGAGTAATTTTCGATATTTAGCCCGTGTTCTACATCTAGACGATCAGGTGCAAGCAGTTTGGCTTTCTCAGACTGTATGAAGTTGCTAACCTTGGCTGCCTTGCTAACACTTAGGCTACGCCAGTCACCGCAGTCCAACTCCGGGTCCGGACCCCGGATTGATTCCATTTGGACCGCAAGACATCATGACGACGGTTGGACCGTCTCATCGTCTCTAGTGAGCAGCACGACAAAACAAAAGTGCTGTGTACACCAGCTCTGATCTTTCTGCGCTGTATTCTTGAATGTTTTTTCTCTAGAAACGGACACACTTCATTTATACCCTGTCCCACTCTGCACACGTTGCCTCTTTTCCCCGCATATGAGTAGACATGAGGCGCCGCATAAGTTAAAGTGGTTCCAGAGTGCCTTTCAATCATAATGTTTTTTCCTTCTAAATGTAGCTTTTTTAATCAGCATGTTATGTGCCTTTAATAATAAACAAATAGATTTCTGTTCTAATTTTGTGAAATTAATCAGATGTCATTATCTCTGGCATGGATGACAAGGCAATAAAATTACTTGTTTGTAGCCTAGTCTTTCTCACTTTAATGAAAATATAAAAATGGTCCATTCAGACTTTTACATTTTCTAAATTCAGGATATTCCTGAACCCCTATACAGTATCATTCCTTAGTCACATGGGCTTCTATGCCCACATACTTGCTATCTGAATGTAACGAAATATACAAATAAATTGAATGTAAAAATGATATGCTGTCATTATGCTTCAAAATGAACAGATGATCTTTTAACATTCATATCCAACTGCACTTGATTGATAAACTCAATCAACCCAATGCAGTTTTGTATAGACTATATTGACCGTTTAGGATTTTTTTCTTGGAATTCAAATAAATTTGCAATTTGCAAATGTGAATGTATAAATATCGATATCAAACAATATGAAAAAGAATATTATGATAATATTTTTGGCCATATCACCCAGCCCTACTGTATACTGCATACTTTATACAGAGCAGCATATACTATATACTGAGCAGAATATACTGTATACTGTCTACTCCGTACTGTATACTGAGAAGCATATCCTGTATACTGCCTACTGCGCACTCAGCAGCATTTACTTTATACTGCCTACTGAACACTGATCAGAATATACTGTATACTGCCTATTGCTCACCGAGCAGAATGTACTGAGCAGCATATACTGCGTACTGAGCAGAATTGACTGTATACTGCATACTAAGAAGCAAATACTGTATACTGCATACTGAGCAGAATATACTGTATACTAACTAGGGCTGCCCCTGACCAGAGATTTTCTTAGTCGATTAGTAGGCGTTAATTAAAGCCATTAGTCGACTAGTCCCACATTTATGATATTAATTTACTTAAATATATTTATATCAGAAAATGGTTTGAGTTCCAGGGCTGAGAAAGAATGTTACAAGCAACATTGCTAACACTGTTCTACATTACAGAGAAATCCTAAACCATAATAATGAGTCTTTCAAATATATATTTTACAAGTGCACGGACGAAGCGAACTGCAGCGACACCGGCAAAAGCGGTAATGATCCTGAATGTGTCGGAAAAACCAGCAAGGAGACTGTCTGAACATTTTGTTCATTTATAGAGAGAAATGCACATTAGGGTTGTGCCAACAGATGATGATCTCTGGGATCGACGACGGTCAGAGTAATCGCCAATAGCTGATGCCTTTGACCATGTCAAGACGATATTTGGCTCGTTTTCCCATGTATTAAATTATTATTATTATTAGGCTATTATTATTATCAAATTAGTATTACAAATAATTTGCCCGTAGACACACAGACACGCGCTTGAAGAAACACTTTATTATATTATTAAGAACAGAAGACAGAAAAGCCGTCTATGTGCATGTATGACACGCTGTTTGTACGCGTGCTGTCTCGTGGAACACGCGCATTTAAAAGTTTCTCACTCTTTCTTTGTTTCTGTCTTCCGAGATTTTTTATTTTTTGCAAGAACAGTATCGTCTATGAGAATGCTGCAAATGACCTCAGACAGTTCAGCTCAGGAGGTGCTTTGAGTTCAGTTCACTTTATTTCCACAGAGCAGTTCATTGTGACCACAACTCTGCAGCCTATACATCTGTGATTAAAACATAAAATAATACAAAAACACATTCACTTCGAACCATGATTTATATTTCAGTAATTATCATCATAATGATTATTTTTACATTTATAACTGTTTTTATGTCTTCATTTGTGTAAGTAATTTTCTGCCTGCATGTTTAGACGGATAATTGCCTGACGGTAAAAGGAAAGGTGTATATATATATATTATTCTTTTATCACTTCATTATTTTAATTGCTTTTTTAAATAAATTAATTTAATTTTCAATGCAAAAACACTAAAGCAAGAATATTCACCGATCCCTCAGCCCAGTGGTTGCCGATGTATTGGATATTGCAATATATATATATTGTGAAGGAGGGAACAAAACGAATTTATTCACACACATGATGTATTTTCACGGACAACGAAATACCCATCGGGTAGAGAATGCACAGATGAAGTAGGTTCTTTGCCAGAGAGATGTTGACAACTGTTGTAAAACCATCTTTCACACACATCTTCAAAACCATCGAATAACACACATTTTAACTGCACTTATTTTTTTTCCAGTTTCAATTGAAATTTTAGTTAAAATAAATAAAAAATAAAGTTCAAAGTTTGAAATCAAGGTGCCTTGCTTTATTGTGTAGCGTTAACTTTAACCCTGCTTGACGAATATTACCCCATAGTACCACCTAGAGTCCAACCAGAGGTAATACGTCAGTTCGCCAGTTTCCTGTGGAGTTTTTTCTGCGACCAACCGACCAATCAAAACTTGGTTGACCAAGACTCTTCTCGTCGACTAAGGTTTGGTCGACTATCAGGGGGCAGCCCTAATGCTAACCTACTGCTTAATGTCTACTGAGCAGTATATACTGTATACTGCCTACTGTGTACTGAGCAGCATTTACTGTATACTACCTACTGAGAAGCATACACTGCCTAATGCATACTAAGCAGAATATATTGTATACTAACCTACTGCGTACTGAGCAGCATATACTGTATACTTCCTACTGCGTACTGAGCAACATATACTGCGTACTGTCTACTGCATACTGTATACTGAGCAGCATATACTGTATACTGTCTACTGTATACTGAGTAGCATATACTGTCTACTGCATTCTGAGCAGAATATACTGTATACTGTCTACTGCATACTGTATACTGAGCAGCATATACTGTCTACTGTCTACTGAGTAGCATATACTGTCTACTGCATACTGAGCAGAATATACTGTATACTGTCTACTGCGTACTGTATACTAAGCAGAATATACTGTATACTGTCTACTGTGTACTGTATACTGAGCAGCATATACTGTATACTGTCTACTGTATACTGAGTAGCATATACTGTCTACTGCATACTGAGCAGAATATACTGTATACTGTCTACTGTATACTAAGCAGAATATACTGTCTACTGTGTACTGTATACTGAGCAGCATATACTGTATACTGTCTACTGTATACTGAGTAGCATATACTGTCTACTGCATACTGAGCAGAATATATTGTATACTGTCTACTGCGTACTGTATACTAAGCAGCATATACTGTATACTGTCTACTGCGTACTGTATACTAAGCAGCAGATACTGTATACTGAGTAGAATATACTGTATACTGTCTACTGCATACTGTATCCTGGGCAACATATACTGTCTACTGCATACTGTATACTGAGGCTGATGTGCATTGAACAAGCACTACATGGACACCTTTAACTGTTGCGCACTGCTACCAAGTGAACAATCGCGTCTCCCACTGAAAGCGTTTAAACGCGCTCCTCCCGCTGGGCCCCATGGGAGTTGTAGGCCCCTCAGCTTCAGCCTCTATAAGCCTGTGTGTTAATGCGCCCCTGACTGTATACTGAGCAGCATATACTGTAATCTGCCTACTGCGTACTGAGCATAATTTACAGTATACTGCCTACTGCGTACAGAGCAGCATATACTGTCTACTGCATACTGAGCAGAATATACTGTATACTGTCTAATGTATCATGTGCAGCATTTACTCTCTACTGCATACTGAGCAGAATATACTGTAAACTAGTGGTAGATATGGGTTTTTTAATGGCCAATGTTGATATCCAGAGAGTAGGGTGGCCGATAGGCCGATACAATGCCAATATCTCACACAATTTAATACAGTAAATAACAAACAAAATTGCAAAAAAAATGTTTTTACAATTATGAACTCTTATTTAGCACTATATTTACTCGATTTCACACAAAACTAAAAAATAATATTGTATTTTAAATGGTAGATAGCAGTTTCTTCAGATTTCTGTTTAGTCATAAAATTTTAGAAATTTATTTGCACATGAAGAAATTGTTAATATATTAGGAAGGAAAAACAGTACACACAGTAGTCCAGCAACCATGGATGGCATGTCCACGTTAGCAATCTCATTTACACAAAAAATACCGAATCAATCCAATTGTACATGCAGAGCACAGTGAATAAGACATTTACTTACAGCACACGTGAAGTGCTTTTACTTTGGGCTGCATCGAAAACGTAGGCAGCTAACCTGCTACCTTGCTGCCTAATCAGTTAATGGCTTAACTGACATCTGTTCTGAATGAATGGAACTCTTATGGAAACTGGTCTCCTAACAGTTTGAAAAGCACCTTATTTTCATCGTACCTCCATATACGGCATTTTCCTGGTTTCGTAAGCAGCCTTGAAGTTGCACTCACGCGCTGGTGCGGATCCAGCACGAGCCTCAACCTCCTGACAGTTTTAACGGCCTGGATCGCCTACTTGGATTGTCACAGACGGACCATCATGATTTGTGAATGAGAAGAACTTTTGATCCTGAAGTTTTGATTCTGGCTGATAGAATACGCACTTTAGAGGAAGACATTAGATGAGCACACGATGGGAAGAAAACGCTGGATTTTCGTGAGGTTCGTGAATGACATCTTTTTAAACGAGATATCTGCATATTTGCAGACGGTATATAAGTTGTACTGATATTTTCCTTTTATCATTAGAAAAGAAAGTTACAGGGAACTGTTGAGGAGAGAGAGAGGGAGAATGAAACAGGTGAGCACCATTTAAATGAGACTGTGTTGCACACTAGTCTATTAATGTAGCAACACGATGGTACATAACAAAACGAACCGTGACTGGTCATTTACATGTCTCAGATGCTTCACATGCAAGCAGGTGATTTTCGGCACCCTCAAGACAAAAATAAATGAATAAAAATAACAAAAATAACATAACAAAAAACAAAAAAAAACAAAAAAAAAAAAATTGGCCAAACGGGAAAATTTATCGGCCGATGCGATAATTAAAAAAGTCAGAATATTGTACGATTTATTGGCCTCTGAGATATATCGTCTACCACCAGGGTTGGGAGGGTTACTTTTGAAATGTATTCCACTACAGATTACAGAATACATGCTGTAAAATGTAATTTGTAACGTATTCCATTAGATTACTCAAGGTCAGTAACGTATTCTAAATACTTTGGATTAATTCTTCAGCACTGGTAGATTTTTTCACTTGTTTTGACTATAAAAACTCTGCCAGTACAGTAAGACAAAATACACATGTTAAAAATACATTCTCTGAAAAACCTAAATATCTAATGCAGTGATGTTTCTAAAACAAGATAAATCAAATTGATCTTGTTTTAAGGATTTTTAGATATATTTACAGGAAAATAAAACAATTATCATCAAGAATACAATTTTTGCCTTAATATCAAAGGTTTTACTAGAAAAAAAGAAATTATGATCTAACGTAAATTTTCTTGATAAAAAAATATGATCGTGCCTGGTAACATGCATGTAAAATGGCTAGAAATAGCATTTTAGCTTAGCGTAAAGCTGACAATTTACACAAGATTTATTTCTATTTCTTCTGCTCCAAACTTCAAACTTACTTCTCTGTCTGCTCTGTCTTACATCATAAGAAAGTGTTTCACTGCTGTTCAAATGCACTTTGGATCGCATCATTTTTATGTATAAATGCTTTCCATCTGAAAGGACTAAATATTAAATGAAACAAATGAAAATAAAATGCAAAGTAATCTCTTCAGTAATCAAAATACTTTTTGAATGTAACTGTATTCTAATTACTAATGACTTAAATTGTAACTGTAGTGGAATACAGTTACTTATATTTTGTATTTTAAATACCTAATCCCATTACATGTATTCTGTTACTCCCCAACCCTGTCGACCACTACTGTAAACTACCTACTACGTACTGTATACTGAGCAGCATATACTCGCAAATAAATATGGTTATTTTGCATCCAATTTTGAGTACAATTTTGGTTGAAAATGGGTTCATTCATCACACTGAAAATGGAAGATCAATTGTGCATTGTGGGATACAGTATTACAAGCAATGTGCTCAGTTCGCTTAAACCTGCATTAAAATCAGCACCAGAGGACCATTTCCTCAGATTTTGAATGAGAGGCATTTTAAAATGACTGTGAACTACACACAGAAACTAAATTAAAAATTACAGTTCTATTTCTGTTAACTGGGTTCCAAAATATAACTGTGTGAATAAACAGTGAACTGATATCCTATTACAACTAAAGTGAACAAAACAAGTGATCAAATCCTAGTCCAGATATGAGATAAAAAGACTAGTAGACTAGTTAACAATAATTTTTTTTTCTTAATAGGTTACATATTTTTATATGTTCCACAAACGGAGGTATAAATATTCTAAACTGATTAGGAAAAACAACAACACTGGTATTGGACCGGGAGATACCTTGAGTTCAGGTATCGGAAACATTATCGGGAGAGAAAAAGTGATACTGGTGCATCCCTTTTCCGAACACAGCTTTGCTGGCAGCCGTAAAGGGGTGGCCGGCATGATTTCTGGCAGCAGTTAAAGGAGTAATGGAATCAATCAATGATTCTCAGCTTGGGAACAGCTGCCTCAATAACAATTAAGAGAGAAACAGGACACAGAAACCAAATCAAGAAACAGGAGGAGGGGACACAGTTCAGACAAAACCACATCATATCTGATTGAGCTTTTATCAGATTCCAAAGTGGAGACCTGCAGAGAGTTCCTTCTGACATAGTGTGGGTAAACCAAGCCAAAATACTGGAGGCTGTAGCATTTGAAATTGGAAACGCCATGCAGCAAGTTCGCTAACACACTGTTAGCCAGTTCCCTGTGCTACAAATAAAAATGCGATGAACATTCAAACTTAAAAGATAAAATGTTTGTGCTAATTCAATTTTTGTCAATGTCATTAGAAAAATGCCTGAAGAAACTATCACACAACATGATAAATGCATTTCTTTCTATTTTAATTAACTCAAAGGAAATCTTTACAACACTTCAGCACTGTACTGAACTCTTTTAACAAGAATGAGTAAACATCCAATTCTATAGGGTAAGAAGAGGGTCTTGTTTGATTTTGTTTCTATTGAAAGTGGAAAGAGCTTTAGCTCTGATATGGGGCTCCTTCTCTAAGTGCACAGCAACAGCTGGGAGCTCTGTGGAATGCCTTCATAACACTGGAGACTGCCAGCTTTATGTCCAATCCCGTATGTGCCATCTTATCTGGACTGTGGTATCAACAGCTCCTCACTGGGGAATTCACAGAACCTTGAACAAGCTTGAAACAGATACTGCAGTTCAGACAAGACTCATACAATGTCCAATGAGGATCTATAGGTTTGTTTCACCAGTACTTAAACAGTAACTGTCCTCCACCAATGTTACAATACTTGCTCAAATCCTTTACAATCCACCTAAAAACTCACTCGTTGAGGTAAAAGCATACCTGAAGGCATCTCCAACGGTTACGATCTCCACTTCACTGTCTGTGGAAGTGACGTTGATCTCCTCGCTGGCAGGCACTGCAGGTGCAGGAGTTGCTTCGATCACAACCACGTCCTCATCCAGCACACCTGAGTACATGTAACATGGAAAATAACCTCATTAATGGAAACATTCAAGCCATTGAGCACTGAAACCTTTAAACCATATTTATGCACCAAACAAATCTACATAATTCAAAGCACAATTATGGATTGTCTGAATTGATACAGGATAAAGAGATTTTTAATGAGCAATCAATAAGGTACATGTTTTTGTTTATTTACAATAGTATGTACTTAGTCTGACATTTAAATTGGATATTTATTAGATAAGGCAACTTCACAGACAAGGCTACATGATTGGACTACAGCATAGGATTCACAGTAAGTGATTTATAAATGCATTTTGAACAGCTTATGGTGTATTTACATAAAGGACTTCACATCAAGCAAAAATCGAGGTTACAACTGAAGTAAATGGGGCCAATTTTTTGGAGGGTTTAAAGGCAGAAATTAAAATTTTATAATTTTATAAAAGCACTAACATTAATTCTTCTGTTAAAACTCATGCGTTGTAAAATTTAGATTGACGTTTTACAGTCGTTTTAGGGTTTGCGGGGTTATGCTGTCATAGCAAATAACTTGTAAAATTGGATATAACGTTTCACAGAAAAGGTAAGCGATTTAATCACTAAAATCATGTTAACGCATAGTTTACGTTTTGTGGCTATCCTTTTAAAACTGAGTTTTTCAACATTTACAGACTGGCCCCATTCACTTCCATTTTAAGTGCCCTATAATCCAGATTTTTGCTTTTCTTTTTAAGGAGGGTCGTAATCAACAATATGCCACAAATGCTGTCGACTGAGCTGAACCCGGAATATTCCTTTAATGCTACAGTACTAGGGTTCTGATATTAATCTAGAGCAAAAGCAATGTTACTCTCAGTAGCTACAGCTGTTTAATTGATGGTGGTTTTGGTGCAGCAATGGAGCCAGCCAATGCTTCAGGCAAATGTGTTTATGTGAGAGGGAGTGTGTGTGACAGGGAAACTAAATGTAGGTCAGTCAAAGTTGTGCTTTGCAGTGTGCCAGCACAGGCTTTTGTAGTACAATCTCTCATCTCTCTTCAGATTGGCTCTCCAGTTTGACTTCTCATTCCTTCTTTAACTCCAGCTCTGCCTGGATTTGGTGTCAAGAGGCCCAGTGTGTGTTCAACATCACATTCACAAACATAGTTTTTACATGTATCAGTACTACTGACAAGCAAATTCCACTCATTCTCCATACTCTCCAGACAACAACATCTTAAGTACATGTGAGAGGAAATAATGGAAAACACTGATTTGAATTAAAGGGATAGTTCACCCAAAAATGAAAATTCTCTCATCATTTACTCACTCTCATGCCATCCCAGATGTGTATTATTTTCTTTCTTCTGCTGAACACCAACCAGAATTTTTAGAAGAATATCTCAGCTCTGTAGGTCCATACAATGCAAGTGAATGGTGGCCAGAACTTTGAAGGTTCAAAAAGCACATAAAGGCAGCATAAAAGTAATCCATACGACTCCAGAGGTTAAATCTTCAGAAATGATATGACAGGTGTGGGTGAGAAACAGATAAATATTTAAGTCCATTTTTACTATAAATTCTCCTCCCTGCCATATAGGTGGCAATATGCACGAAGAATGTGAATCGCCAAAAACAAAAGAATGTGGAAGCGAAAGTGGAGATTTATAGCAAAAACGGGACTAAATATTGATCTGTTTCTCACCCACACCTATAATATTGCTTTTGAAGATCTGGATTTAAGCACATGGATTACTTTTATGCTGCCTTTATATGCTTTTTGTTCCTTCAAACTTTTGGCCAATAAATATTCTTCAAAGTCATACACATCTGGGATGGCATGTGGGTGAGTAAATCAGAAACTTTTAATATGAGCTATCCCTTTAAAGTGATAGCTAATCCAAAAATGTAAATTCAGTCATCATTTACTCACCTTTACATTGTTCTGAACCTGTACGACTTTCTTTTTTTAGTGGTATACAAAAGGAGATATTAGGCAGAATGAAAACCTCAGTCACCATCCTTTTCATTGTATGTAAAATAAGATGAAAGTGATTGGTGACTGAGACTAACATACTGCCTAACATGTGCCTAACTAATGGAACAACATAAGAGTGAGTAATTAAAAACAGAATTTTTTTTTTTACAGAACTATCCCTTTAATAAAATGTGCCCCCTAAAATTTTCAGTAAAAGACAAGAACAAGGCTTAGCTAATATCTAAACTCATTAAAATCAGACATCTGACTGATTTTTTAAATTATTTTATTTTATTCTTTTGCCATTACGGGAAATGGAACAAGCCAGACTCAAACCGCCATAGTCCACACAAGCATCATGGCTCAACATGTTAGAGCATGTGCACTTACCGCTATATGCTGGATATGAAACTTCAAACAAATCTATAGCAGTGCTTTGTAAGGTTGTTGTATTGTACTATCTGTGTTAGGCATGTTTGTGCATTGAGGCAGAAGCTTGTGGCTCAGGAGATTCATCCTCATCCTCTGGGGTGTGTTGGTAAGGTTGGCTCTCCCACTGAGTGCTGCTGCTTGGCACCCTGCTCTTAACCCGTTCCCAGTGCAGCCCACAAGAAATGATCACACTTCCAAACACAACTACAACTTACAGCAGTGAACACAGAGGCATATATTTGTCAAAGGACGCTACCTTGTGCTGGTAAAAATTTCACAGTATTTCATCTGGTAGAAATTTAAAACCACACACACACAAACACATTTGAATAATGTC
The DNA here is from genome assembly GCF_019703515.2 of Myxocyprinus asiaticus. Taxonomy (NCBI): domain Eukaryota; kingdom Metazoa; phylum Chordata; class Actinopteri; order Cypriniformes; family Catostomidae; genus Myxocyprinus; species Myxocyprinus asiaticus. The sequence continues at coordinate 30,764,718 of NC_059345.1, forward strand.
TTGGTTAGCATATAAGCAATCAGACTACTGGTATAGGCCAAGTATATTTTAAGGGCATGCAAGAATAAGCTGCATTTTAACATACTGTATAAAAATTATTCCCAAACCTTGCACAGTGATTCCCAACTGGGGGTACACGTACCACACATGGAAATTAAGCAGGTTTTTAGGGGGTAAGTGAAAAGTATTGGATTTTGCTATGCTGAATCTAACAAAATGTATGGCTTAAAATAAAAATAATAAGGATTAGAGATGGGTAAAATGATTGATTTTCCAATTAATCGAGATCTTCATTTGAACAATCCTTATATTGATCTTTTACTATATGTGAAATTTGGCACAGTGATCTTTTCACTTTTCAAAAAGTAAAAGTTTGCTTTGTCCTGTTCCGTGTAATGTGTGTCCAAAGATGAGATCCACGTAATCAATTGGTCTTTGAGCAATATGATCACACGGGAAGTCGGCATATTGTTTCCAAGAGTTCTGGTACCCTAGAATCTGCCTTTTTATGTCGACTCAATGGCAAGCTACATCTATCAGACATTTCTGCATCGGCTCCAGCATGTTTACTGTCCCCTGTGGCGTGACCTAATCACACATACATTGGCACAAACGGGCTAAAGAAACCGTGTCCATCCTCTCTTGTTAATATGTACTCACAGGATGAATTTCTGGCAGTCTTAAAGAGACCGGACCGCTTTAGCTGTTGTTCTATATATCAGTATCTACTTGTAAATTGAACAAATGATGCACGTTATCAATAAACTTGTAATAAAATATATGTATGCAATATGGAATGCATGGAATTTTTAAAAAGCTAAAATGTGACAAATTATGAAAAAAAATAAAACTAAAATAAAATTTCTAAAATGAATATTTTATAATGTACCAAGTTTGAAGGTCCCCTGTAATTAATATCATTGACTAAGCAAAATGGACATTTTAACCCAAATTAATCAAATCAGGAAATCTTTATCAATACCCAGCCCTAATGGGTATGTCAATAGATCAAATTAATACTGATTGATCAATAACAATGAATATTAATAATAATAATAATAATTATATTTATCACACATTTGCACATATACAGTGAAATTATTTTTTTCACATATCCCAGCTAAGCTGGGGTCAGAGTGCAGGGTCAGCCATGATACAGCGCCCCTGGAGTGGATAGGGTCCAGGGCCTTGCTCAAGGGCCCAACAGTGGCATCTTGGCAGTGCTGGGGCTTGAACCCCCGTCCTTCTGATCAGTAACGCAGAGCCTTAACCGCTGAGCCACCACTGCCCCAGTATTAGTGATAATGTTAAATGATATTATGTCTTTGGCACATAGCCTTACTAAAAATGCTGTAGGGTTACTTGCAGCAAAAAAGGTTGGGAAACACTGCACTAGGAAATTTGAGGTCTCAACTCCAATCAGATTCCAGCCCATACCGTTTTAGTGAAAGTGATGTAATATAACATAACAAAACCTTGTACTGCAGAACAAAAGCAGGGCATGGTCTAGAAGAACTCTGGTGACCACCTGATCCACTGTATTCCAAAGAAAATCTCTGCTTCCAACTTTAATAAGGATACTGAACAAACTAAAATGAAAATTGATGGGATAAAAACAGTCTATTCATGTTGATTATAGGTTGAGATCTGAAAAGATCAGAATGCATCTTTGGTTTTCACCACTGAAAAGCGATGACAGAGATTAAGACACTGGAGTATTCTTTACGTATCTCGTCTGCCTTCCAGCTTTAGGAGCAGAGCCGAATATGTTTAAGGGATGTACAAAACTACATTTTCAAAACCGACTAATCGGTGTGTTGATTAAACGAATAATCTAAGACTAGACTAATCAACTCAAGCAAATGATGCTGTCAACATGCTAACTGGTGCTAAAAATATTCAAACTAAAAAATATAAGATAAAGGTCTATTTAAACCTCAAAAGCTAGCTGTTGGGGTGATATATAGTCTTTATATATCTTTATTTGAACCAATGTAGCAGTGACTCATCTCAATTATTTTGTTTGTCTTTTTAAGACTACTTCCAGTGTTTATTTGAATATTTTGTGAATATCGTTACACATAAGCTTTGTGAGTGGCGTAAAACTCAAACCTGTAAGCGTGCTGGTGTAGGAGAATAAGTGTTCGGAAATAGTGAGAAAGAGAGGACGCACTAGGCTACTCGTTATATAGGTCAAGTCCTCCCCTTTAGAGTAAAGCATGCTTAGCTGCAGACATTTTCACACATTTGAGTGGTTCTGCGGGTATTAGGGATGTGCGAGACTAGTCGACTAAACGGATCGGATGCTGCTAGTCGACACTGGAATTACTAGTAGGTTAATATTTCCCCCCCATTAAACTGATCATAATTTTTACACATTTACGTTTGGCTTTATATTTTTACAGAGGCTGCACTTAAATTACTGTCATATTAATGTTACATATTTTAAATAGAATTAATAATACAAATATTATTTTAAAAAAAAAAAGAGGATTTCTGGAGCAGATACAGAGTTTAATTTCACCTCAGGCTGCGCGTGCTTCTTCCCTCTCTCACTCGTGGCACGCGCAGGAAAATGTCCTCTCGCTAGACAAGCAAACTCAGCAAAGTAGTTATGAAATCACTTCGGTGGTGCGGGAATCGGCTTTCCAAACGTTTGAAAGTCCCTAAGGATGTTTTCACATTTGAGTTTTCTTTACATCTGTGCATTTTCCGCTGAGCGGGCTTTTTCAAGCGCAGGACAGGCACCTCAGGTGAGTCAAGTCCCATCTTTCACCAGACCATGTCGACGGGTTAATTTTACTCATCCAAAAATTATGCTTTTGAGTTAGTAGCCTAGAAAATAACTGTTTAAGACTAGGTATGCAATTTTTTTAATCTGCTGATTAAGAAGGCTATTTTCAACAAGGTGCCGACTGCTTAACAGGTTAACCTATCTTTTATTCTGTGTGCACGTCATGTTTAGAATACATCAGGTTTATTATAGGCTACATCACAGGCCAATTTTTTCTTTCTACTACTTTTTTTTTTTACATCGTAACTGTTATTGGTTGACGTTCTTTACCGAACAGCTGTCATATTAGATCAATGGTTAATGCACGACTGCACGTCCTGAAATACGCGAAACTTTTCAGAGCATTTTTTTCTCTCTCATAGATTTGGCTTAGTCTACCTGTTAATTATTTTCAACAATGTCCTGACTGTTTTAATATGTTAAGTAACTTTTACTTGGTGATTTCTGTTTAGAACACGCTTTTAATGGTTGTTCCATTGATCCTGCACTATTCATTCAATTGTTTTCAATAAATATGTCTATTAAATATGCGCTAATGTTGATTCAGTGAATGCATGTCATGTTCTATATTTAATGTACAATGATCATAATTCAAGGCGAGCACGTCGCAGATAAATGTCCCATTTCAGTGGAATTTAGCATCGGATTTGGAATAGATTAAGTATTTTAAATGTGTCGCTTAATTATTATTTTTACTGTTTTCTGAAGGTTGGTTTCTCTTTAGATTAGTCGGTTATAAAACTTCCGTTTAAACGACAGTCAAATTAGTCGTAGCGCACATCCCTAGCGGGTATGGTGTACGTACATTTAAGAGAGGATTGGATCTCTGTGAGAGGGGAAAGTGCGAGGTTAGGTAACTGTTCTCTGTATGGTACAGAAAACAGCGGCAGAGTGGTGGGTGAGGACTTGCTGTTGCTCAACAAGAAACTCAAACACACACAAATTCTGCAGGGTGTAAAGCGCACAAGATGTTACGATGATGCAGTTTTTCCTTTTTGTCCTCTGTAGCCATCATCTGAGAATGTCAGTTGTGGGCATAAACTATAATTGTATTCAAATATGCACAGTAATGAACATTTAGCTAAGCTTCATGAGAACTATAAAACATGGCTTAGAAACAGAGCCTCTTTTGTTAAAGGCATTTATTTTTATACTTTATGAAAAATGCATGCTTGAAATAAAAGGAGACCTTTTGTTTTTTTAACCCTCCTATTGCATTCAGAATCTGCATACACCTTTTGCATTAGCTGGCCAATTTTGACCCAGTGGAATTTAAACTTACAAAACAATTATAACCTAATGCTTTCATCTGAGTACTGCTAACCTTATTTATTATTTACTATCAGACACTTTAATTTTTGGAAAAAAAATATGTCTGAGAATATGTCTTTCTGCAATGGCTTTTTTCACTTTTGTATGATGCTGCATCCACACCGATAGGTGTCAGTATGAAGTACAAGGTCAGTGTTGTGTTGGCTTTTTAGGAAAATGAAAAAAGTGAAACAAACCATTTAGTAGACTTTCAAAACTCAACATTAAAGTTTTAAAATGCAAGACCGCAAAATCAAGATTAAGCAAAGGAGACAAAGTAACATTCTTATTCAAGTCAAACCAGGCACAATATGAACTAACAACAAGCTCTTTTTTGTCTCTCTGAGCACTTCCTCTAAAACATTATGTAGTGATTAAGGTGAGGCTAAAATAGGAGTGATTTACCTGAGGCCACAGCTGCAGTGCTGGCTTGGCTGCTACTGCTGCTTACGTCCACGTACAGCTCATCCTCTGCCTCAGTGGAGGAAGGGGAGGAAGAGTCAGAGGTCAGCTCCTCACTGGAGCTGCTGGTACTGTGCAGGAGGGCGTACTTCTTCCGTGCAATCACCTCTCGCTTTTTCCTCTGCAGCAGTAATCGCTCCTTCTGCTGTGGAGTCCGCTGGGCCCCCCCTCCTGCCCCACCCTTTACAAAATGCTTCCTGTGTAACGGCCTGCGTGAGCTGAGACACGGCCTTTTCATGTGATTTGTCTCTGGATCAAGCCGCGCCCACTTATGTGACCTGCTGGCGCGAGTCCGTGCCAGTAGGGGCCGCATGCCTACTGCTGTGCCCATCCCTCCTCCTGTACTGCCAGTAGAGGCTGAACCGGGTGCCTTGAGCTGTTGCTGCTGTCTGAATGACGTCAGGCCACTCGTGGGCCCGCCGTCCTCCTCTGAGCTAAGAGTGTCCGAATCACCAAACTGAAGGCTGGAGGAAGGTGAGGAGGCACAGTCACTCAACGAGGATTCGGGGTTTCTCTCAACCTCACTATGAGTCTCTAGCAGCAATGGCCTATGGCGGGAAGGAGTGAGGGCTGCCTCACTCAATTGCCCTTCCTTCAGGGAACAATACGATGGCCCAGGCTGCTGGCTCTTGCGCTTCTTGCGCACTGACAAGCCTCCGTCACAGTCTCTACGAGCTCCGGCATCTCGTGAAGGTCGGTGCCTGGTCTCGGCACACAGTGGTGACGGGAATTCACTTCCTGCCTTGCCTATCACCTCCATCTCGGCGGAAAAGCTCTTAGCCGTCTCCATGGGTTCAGGGTTAGCCAGAGGCCCCTTCAGGGCCTCCTGCTTATGTCGTGCCTCAGACGGAATCTCACTCTTCATTGTGACTAGCACACATGCAAGTGCCACCAAGGCTCACAATGCTGAATTCTATGGTTCCATTGGAGACACAATGATCCTACAACTGTAATAAAAAAACACAAGTGTGAGAATACTGACCTAAAAAAACAAACCTGAATTACATAAACCATCAAAAAAACATAAGAGAAAACAACTGAGGTAGAATGGGAGGATGTATGAAAAACAAGTGTTCTACAGCATTCCACTGAGTTTCCAATGCAAAACCTAGCGCTGACTTAGGTAGTGAGCATTTGTTTTAGTGGCCATTTCTGGCACAGCATGAGTCAGGCAGGTTTTTATCCAGGCAGTCCTGTTCAGGCAGTAATTAAAGGAAGGAAATGGTGACTAAAGAAAGGTCATCCCTTGCAAAGCATATACAGACAGAAACGAACAAGCACACACATTTTGGGAGCAGCTTAACACCTCCTGCATAAGACTACACACATAAATCTACCATACACATTATTTCCCACTTGCCTAGTTTTCCATTATTTATATGATAACAGCATATTCCTATGCGCTGCCCAAATCACTCACACAATGGTGAGCTTAATAGGACACAGTTCTTTTTTTTTTTGCTTTGCATTAAATGTTATTCAATACAGGTGTATAAGAGCTGCTCAATCTTGATCTTTATATAATGCAGTTATTTTGATTTAGGCTGAAGCAACCTAATTAAATCACTTTCAAATTATGCTACTGCCGGCTTGCATAATGGGTATTTATCCATCACTGACCAAAATGATTTCCAACGTTCACAAAGCCTCTTCCTCCTCTAATTATGAACATCTAATTCACCCATTTTATTCACTACCACTCTCACCCACAACTATCCTTCTCTCTTTAATCGAAATCTCACCATATTTCCATTCACCAGAATCCCATAACACTAATATTTCTTCACCCCTCCTTAATTACAGTAAAATGCCTGCACCTAGTGTGGCACCATGAATCAAACATCTTACGCTTCACAGGAACCACTGCAAGACCCAGAATTCCCTTACTTTAAATTATGAAATGAGCCATCTGTTTCAGAAGGCATATAGTCTCTGTTTTTTGGTCAACTTCCATGTTTGGTGGGGGAAAGGTCTCTCTGAAATATGGTGTTATCTAGGGGTGTAACGGTTCTCGATAAAGCTGAACTGTACGGTTCGCCACCCACGGTTCGGTAAGCACTGGCACCGCGGTTCACCTCAAGTTTAATGACGCATCTGGAGCACAAAGTTTGGTGAAGGAAACAAACTGTCAAATATACAGGCACAGTTACAACCTCCGCTAATGCACCTGTATGGCTCTGTAGATAGACAAGCTCCACCTGTGTTTCACGTGGGTCAACTTGACATCACAGTTCTGCACACGTTGTGTGTAGTTGAAAATGGCAAGTGGAGAAAACGATCTGCTGAGAGAGAAGGTCCATGCGTTTCTCCTTTCTGGGAACATTTTCTTTTGCAGTCAATTACAACAGCGATGGTCAAAAACGTTTACAAAACAGGCACTGTTTGAAGACATCACTCGATGCGAGTGCCGTACACTGGTAATTTATGTAAAAAATGCACACACGAGTTCTTCCTTTTTCCTCGCGCAGCTGTAATCTATCGCACATGTGAGCGTCAATAATGCACTTTGATTAATGGCATTAAAATGCCGTAATACATCGATACATAATTAATAATTTACACCGACATCACCTGGGCCGCAGGTGAGCCGAAATTGCACATACTCCCTTCCGTTTTTAAGCAGACACTCAGTGCTAATTCGGACAGACAAGAAACAATAACTAAAGCACTTGGGGTGTTCATTACTATATGTGGGATTTTCACGTATGGTTAAAATACCACATTATCAAAACATCCCTTCTTGTATCCATTTTAATAGCAAGGTTATTCCTTCTATAGTGATGTACAGATTCCGAATGTTGAATATATGTTAAGTTTAAAATGCACTTTATGTTGATGCATGTAGCATTAAAGTCAAGGTATTAATTTTAAACTTTGATTCAGTAATTAGATGTCTAGTTTTTTAAGGACCCTGATGAAAATTATCCATGGTTTAGCTATAGTAATATTGTAGTAACCATAAACAAGAAGTAACCATCTGAGCAGAAATCATGGTTTTAAAACAATTAACTATGGTTTATAATAGTAATACTGCAGTTTTCATATAGTAACCATGATTTTACTATATATTGTAACCATGACAGTAACCATGTTGATTTTGTGGTTACTATGGTTTTACTACAAATACCATGGTTAAACTATGGTTACTGATGTAAAACCATGATTTTTTTTATTAATGGCAAACCTGTTGAAGTGTTTACCAAATAGAATATTCTTAGGATTTGGCAGTAATATTTGTTTTTCTGAACATAGCAAATACCGAACTGTACCAAAACCATGACCCTAAAACCGTGATACAAAACGAACCGTGAGAAATTCGAACCATTACACCCCTAGAGTTAGCGTTAAAAAAAAGGAATTCAAGAGGCCATCACGCTATATCACAAAATTACCACATTAAACGTGCATTCGATAAAAATTATAAACAAAACTCATTGAACTTAATGCATACTTATAGTTTTGAGTAATGAAAAGATGTGTCTAAAATGGATTCAGTATTTGTTTGAAAACCTTTGCCAATTGCTGAAAGCAGTCCAAGCGAAGACTGAGCACATTTACATGCAGGATCTCACAACGATTATGCTTAATAAATGCCAACAACTTAAACCCAAGGTATACTTTGATTTTGATGAAAAACCGTTTGAATGCTGAGCCTTTCAAAGTATACTCCATTTGACTGTGCACACATACACAGGTGGTTGGCGTACGTGCGCTATGACAGCTATAAGATACTGGACTATTTCTCTTCAGGAGTTTAAACCCATAAATATGTCTTTATCTTCCTTCAGAGTTGAGTTACAAAAATGCAGGTATTTCCTGACCTCCTCACACACGCGTTCTTGACGTGCACATCCACTGTTGTTGTTTTCACCTTCGTCTCCTGATGTTTACCAGAGATTACATCTTCTTGCAATTCTTCGTAAAAGCAACAGCTCATTTGTGAGCGATGCCACTTTGTGGACCCACTAATTAGAGTAAATAATTCCAGGCACATGCGCATACTGTGCGATCAGAGTACAAGCGGTTAGAAAAAAAAGGGCTGCACGCGTACAGTGCTCGAGCACTCTGTTAATGTAGAAATTTACGCCACGCATCCTGTACGCTTATGCTATGTGTTAGTGCAAAACCGAAGTAGCTTGTACTTTGGCCTTTAACAGTAAAATCATAAACGGTTTAAATAAAAACCAGCCAGCACACATACATTTTTGCCCATTACCCTGATTTCGCATTATTTGTTCTTACAGTCGCATGCCAATGTTCATAAGCATTTTGACACCAAACAGTAATCCAATGATTTCAAATCTCATGTAAAAACTTAGTTTTCTTGCGCTGTCTGATTTTTTGGAAGAGCTGATTATTAGTAGTTATCAGCATATTGGTGTCCATGTAAACACACTCAGTGCTATGTACAGGAAACTGAGGGCCATAGACTAAAAATAAACAAACAGTAAAGATCAATTATAAAACGTTCTATATTATAAATGTGAAAACTTAACTAGACTTCACAGTGATAAAAATCCTTTAAAAATTCCATCAAAACTCTCTGTAAGCATCTCAATCTCTCACAATGTCAAGTTCCAAGTAGCTGCAGTCAAAATGTTTAACTGTGTAGTCATGGCAATATTGTTATTCTATCAAGACCACTAACTTTCATTATCACCCACTGATCTTTAGCAACATCCAGTTCCACAAGAGCAAACCAAGAAAAACACACATACAACCCTTTAGTCTATGATCTTAGAAGGAAAAAAAAAAAAAGCAAAAGCTAGACATAATTCTGTGGATTTTTGAAAAACAATTGGAGAACATTAAGAAACCACTGAGAATGAGGGCTTGAAATTAATCCCTGCAGTACATAAAGACTGTGTCTGCAAGACTTGAAGAAGTCAAGACCAGTAACTTAAACCAAGGTTTGCAACACACATAAAATTATGCATGATTATCCATGCAATAAAGTCTATTAAGATTTCTTGCCATGTTTTAAAGTAGTACAATTTTCTCTCATACCTCACTCAATCTAGAAATGAAAGCTCAAACTGAGTTCACTGATGTCTTTGAGCTACACTGCTCTACCAGGCTCCTCTGAAGCTGATCCTGTCAACCTGTGATATGCCACTGTGCAATGGAACAAAGTGCACCACAGCATTTCCATACGAAGCTGTCCCAGAGGGGCCCATAGCAGCAGTGCCTCTTGACAACAAGGTGGATACAGATTTCAGAAGATAGGGGATTATGGGGGACTCTTTTAATTCCTTCCCCAAGGATTGTTGTGTATATCTATTTTGAGTTGCTCTGCCATTAGCAATAGCAGGACACAGGCCTGAACGTGGGAGAATCTGTTAATATCACTCTAAATGAACCACATGAATTAAGGTTTAAGAAACACAAGCATCAGCTGTGCAGCATGTTCTAGTAAATGTTAAAAATACTGCAAGTTAAATTTGAGAGAACAAAAATAGGCTAACTTTTGTATTGAAAGTAGACAATATTTGCCTCCAATAAATTAATTTCAGGGGTATTTTTACCTTTAAGGAAATTTTTTTTTCTAACCATATAAAACACTCAGTGTGTTGTCTATTTTTGTCAAATACTTTAATTGAACCAACTAATTGAGAACTAAATTCCAATTAAGAACAACACAACACATAGACATTTACAAATACAGTATGTAAATATACTGTATGTCATAAATCTTTTGCTGCTGCATTGTGTCTCATTGTTCCAACATCTATTCATTAACGTAGGCTGTTATAATTTTGTCTGTTACAATAAGTACAAAAGAGGTCAATCAAAATATAATGCATAATATTTTGTCATTATGTGAAGACTCGCTGGTCAATTAAATGAAACGATGCTCAGAATGTGCATCTCTGGTCTTCCTTCATGCTACCATAATAAGCTTAGTAAATGCGCACCACTGTTTCTGAACCGTGTTTATGCAAATCCTGGTATCTGTGACGCCATAATCACCGCGTTTTTTTAACACAGTGTTAAGTTGAAAACAGTTTTGAAGACCCTGCGTTCTGTTACATTCAGCTGAGCTTCATCTAGATGTTTGAACGATTTTGCCTTGTGTGTTCACACTTCTCCAGAGCGTAGAGCTAGGGGTGTAACGATGCATCGATCCAATGACCAACAATCCAATGTTATTGATACAATGCGTAAATATCGATATAGAATTTTTTTTTAAGATGTACCTTTATTTGAATACTCTCATGTCAGCCACGTCTGTACGCATTTCCATCAGGCGATGAAGCAACAATATTACATTCATTTCACTTTATGAGCGCTAAATATGCTTTTCATGTGGGACACGGATGTGTGCGGGGTCTTTGAAGCCAAATTATGCTCTGCTATCCGTGTGGCGTGCGCCCACGTCAACCGGGCTTCCCACGAAATGCGAGCTCCATTGACAGGATCCGTGCAAGCGCATCAACCGGGCACTCCTTAAAATGTGAGCTCTCGTGACAAACGCAGAGACGCTCACATGAGCGATTAATTTGGGCTTCCATCGATATCGTTGCGCATGCGACCCATTTGAATTTTACGTGAGAATTTGCTATTTTAAAGTACCATGGAGAAGTTCAACCATGTGAAACATCTTGACAACGCCGACATTCTGAACAGCACTAACGAGGGAAAGAGAAATCACCTGCTCAGCACTAGCATCAGTTATAAGACTTTACACATTACACATCAAGAACTTTACTAACATTTATTCCAGTTAACTGTAACAGAATTTTTCATTACAGCTGTGGAAGTTGTAGCAAAGAAAACCACGGATAGCACAGATAGTTGGAAACAAGTCATGGGTATGTAAGTATTTTGAATTGGACTAAACTGAAAAATAAGCTGTCATCAAATGATTAATGATCATTTGTATGTGACTTTATTTTTTATATTATTTATCTGTATCATTTTTTTCAACATCTGAAGTACCTTATTTTGTTGTGGATGTCCCAATGTGTATACAGAGAGCTGAATAAAATAATCAAATTATATTTTGGTTGCATTTCAGGGAAAAAATTATTGTGTAAAATAGGCACATAATATCGGAATATCGATCGCAGGCCCCTGAATTGAATCGTATCTTGGCAGACTTTGAAGTATTGGCAAATATCGGATCGCAGGCCAAGAGAATCAATTCAAGATCGTAATGTGATGAAACCCCTATGTAGAGCACCGTCTCTGCCCCGGACAGAAAGTCACGGGTGATGAGATGGCTGGTGGAGTTCAGGGCACCGAGGGGTGGGGCCTCCATGCAAGATGCCGCCCCGAAGGCTGCCCGTGCCTAAATCCGCCACTGGATGCAGGTGTGTCAAGGAAACATGTCGGCACCAAGGGAGATTTATAGTCAATGATAAACCTTCACTTTAATTAAATAATATACATTAATGAGTCAAAGTTACTACATTATATGAAAATAAAACCTGTTTAGCAAACATGTGCATAGAGATGTTCAAAACACGGTGGATTAAACTTTCTTTTGTACAGGTACCGCTGAAAATGCAACGTAATCAATCTCAAAATTACAAATAAGGCCCCTCTTTTTTGGGGGGATTTTCTCCCCAGTTTGGCATGCCCAATTCCCAATGCACTCTAGGTCCTCGTGGTGGCGTAGTGACTCGCCTCAATCCGGGTGGTGGCGGACAAATCTCAGTTGCCTCCGCGTCTGAGACCTTCAATCCACGCATCTTATCACGTGGCTTGTTGAGTGCGTTACCGTGGAGACATAGTGCGTGTGGAGGCACACGCTATTCCCCGCGGCATCCATGCACAACTCACCACGTGCCCCACCGAGAGCAAGAACCACATTATAGCGACCACGAGGAGGTTAACCCAACGTGACTCTACCCACCTTAGCAACCGGGCCAATTGGTTGCTAAGGAAGCCTGACTGTATTCACTCAGCATGCCCTGGATTCGAACTTGCGACTCCAGGTTTGATAGTCAGCATCTTTACTTGCTGAGCTACCCAAACCCCAAGGCCCCTCTTTGATACCTAGTGTATAGTTGTCAGGTAGTTGTCACTGAATTTTGAATTCAGTGAAAAGTCACGTCAAGCATTTTCGTTTTCGATTATTGTTTTCATGATCAATCATTGCTGTCACTCACTTCCGTGTACTCGACCCCATCCCTAATAGATGGAAAATAGCATGAATAAATGTTCAAACAAAGATTGTGGTCATTTAGCATTACATGCAAAAACCTGGAAACATAGCCATTATAGCTCCTCATAAAAACCTGACCAGGCAGGACATCTTGTCATGTAATAGAGCTGTAATACTTTAATAATACTTATAAAGTAATCCTTTCTAGAGATGACATTAGTTTAGAGAATCATTAAAACACATGACATGAATAACACTTTCATACCTTATCAGTTCATGATAAAATATATAGATAACTCTGCAAATGGGATTCACAAAGAAAGCAACAATACCTCTTAACTTTGTTTTTTGTTTTGTTTTTTTAAAACATGTGACCAACCAATGTGCAGAGCGAAGGAGTCATCATGAACAAAACCCTTGTGCATAAAGCAGCAGTTTGTGCCATGTTGACATTAATAATCCAAGCACTCCTAATTCAAATCAAATGTCACTAATGTATGAGTCAACATCAGACATGGCATTGCAATTACAACCTTTTGAAAAGGCAAGAACCTGATTCAGCTGTCTATTCAGCAAGAAAACAAGAGAGCTGCTAACCAATTCCGTTTCAAAATCACCAGATAAAAAAAAAATAAAAAAAAAACGCTCACATCTCTAATCAAAGGACAATATTTGATTAAATAATAGTCTAATAAAATATAACCCAAAAACTAACGAGGTTTTTATAAACTACAGAGAAAAAAACACCGCTGACATGTTGATGTTGTTCTCACATTGAAGGATTCTTCAAAACAACAGCTGACAGCATTATAGATTATAAAACACAGGCTCAAACATATATTTAAGGAAAGTTTAAAAGAACGCAATAGCTATAACAAGGAAATAATTATCTATCAGTAGCCCAATGGGCCTGTGTGTGCTGGGCACACACACTATCTCCCTCTTGAAACTGCTAGCGGCGGGCTATTAGCCTATCCAGTTAGTCAAACAATAGCTATTACCGATTTATATTTACCATTAAAACAAATCTTAGCAGTACCACTTACCTCTATACACGTCAGAGAACTATCAATCCTGGACTTAACTGCCTTTCCAAACCATACGAGAACGATTTCCGTCGACAGAAGTAGAAAAGTGTTGGGGAAGCGAGTGAACGTCAGCGGAGGCTTGTGTGAAACTGACAGTAACACAAACCTGAGAGAGAGAGAGAGAGAGAGAGAGGCCCAGCGCTTTAGCCTCCCCGCTAACGGACGGTTATTTCGACGATTCCGCCTTAAATATGATGGGAAACGCAAGCAAGCCACAATATCACAAGGTATACGTGACAATGGGGTAAACTTGCGGAGAGGACGGTTTATTTAACAGTCATATGTGACGCGAATTCCACCCCGTTTGCCCACGGGTGCGAGTCCCCATTCCTTCCGATCTGCGGAGTCCATTAGAGCGCTGCTATGCGAGTGTGTGTTTGTGTGTGTATGTCCCACTATCACACACACTTGCGTTTCGACACTTTACGACATTCTCGCATGCTTGACGACGCTCCGAAACCCTTCAATTCTCTTAAGGCTTAATAAAAAATAATTAGATACATTTACCGTGAATAATAATAATACGTGGTCATAGCGTTTCGCCACCGCCTCTTTTGAGTTCATACAGATAATTTTGTGCGGTTTGTGAATCTTGAAGGATCAAATGTGACATTGTTTTTAAAGGAATTATTCACACAAAAATGAAAATTATTGCATTATTGAGGATGAGTAAATTATGGGAGAATTTTCATTTTTTGGGTGAACTACCCCTTTAATGGTCACCTCATGCTCTCTAGTGGCAGAATGTTATCTTCGCTCATGTACATTAACACAAACGGAAGTGTGGAGGATGGGGAACCGCTTTGTGTTTCTATGGATCTGTGGTTATTTATGTACACGTTAAGTATAATTTTCTGTGGAGTAGCAAACAAAATTATAAGAAATCCAGGTTTTATAACAGACCATCAGCCTACCGTCTCTGCTGTAGCTACCATTTCAGTTGAACCCTTTTATTACTAATTTCTTCACTTTGACCAACAGTCTACACCAGGACCCACTGGTTGATAGATAGAGAGAGAGAATTAGGCACTCCTGTTACACATTGTAATAAAAAAAAATGAGTGGTGCATTTTAAGCCTGGCTTAAAAATTGGTTTCAAAAGAAACAGTAATTCGAGGACCCCTGCAGTACCACCGTGGACCCCCTAGGGGTCGCGTGCCCCCTGTTCTTCATTTTTATCAAAACAGCTTTACTGATATATACCATCATGAGCGAAGTTATTTAGATCCCAACCACATGACTTGGCTTAGCTCATTAGTACGAGATAAATCAAAAGCCGAATCAGTCCAAACTATTGTGTTATACAGAGCTGTATGAGCAACAGGAGATGGGGGCTGATCGATTGGTGTTCTCTATTCTTCCAACCAATGGAAGTCGAGTATTCCCTCAGGCATTGGCCAATCAGAGAGCACGGAGCGGTATTTGAATCACGGGAAGGCCTTTGTATATCAAGCGACTTGTTTTGAATTGGATAAGAAACATTAAGCAAGGCTAAACGGCGCTTTTTAAGCTTTAACATTTTATTATTGTACTACTTATCCGATAAGCCAGTCCGCAATGGAAATGCACGCTTTGGTGAGTATTTACGCAAACAATATGTTTGTTTATATCTCTGCGTTAGCTACAGGTTTAAGGTTAGCAAAACTGGTGTAGCCTCGCAATAGCTTTACGTCCGTTAATTTTTAAGTTCTTAAAGTGAACTTCGGTGCTTGTAGGAAGTTGAGACTTATTTGGAGTTTAGTACTTTGTTTAATTCAAGTACAATGTAAGAAGAGCATGTACGTCTCTGTGTGGAAACGTTGGACGTACATCGTTGTAGTATAGGTAATTGTTAAAGGGTCACTGCTGTAGTTGATCTGCATGCGCCTTTTAGAAGACATTTTGTTTTTAGCTTCCATTTCTTATTCAGCGCAATGCAGACAACCCTGCTTTCATCGGTGGCAAAGCTGGGCCTGTAAACGGTGGAGCGAGAAGGGCAGTGTTTTGTGAACTGTCCAACTTTGCCCACAAACCTGCTCCGACCAAGGTATGTGTTTTTCACCTAATTTTAAAGGATGCATTTGATCCATTCATGTCGCCACAACTGCATGTGACTTTCCTATCTCTGTTGCCTTTCAGAAAGTTAAAACTATGCTACCTGTAAAACCAAGTGTCCAGCCAGCTGTTGTGCAACCCAAGCGACCCCAGGTAAGGCAGGAAGTCTGCTACCCTGCTGCAGCTTTACCTCCAGCTCAAGCTGATGTCAGCATGAAGGAAGAGGAACTGTGTCAAGCCTTTTCCAACACCCTCTTTCCGGTCGAAGATATTGATGAAGATGATGGTGACATGCCTCAGTTGTGTTCTGAATATGTAAAGGACATCTATGTGTATCTGCGACGCCTTGAGGTATGTTCGACTTTGAGAATAACTTGAAAATTATAAGCTGACTCGTATAAGCCTCCTTTTTTTTTTTTTTTTTTTTTTTTTTTTCTTGTGACAGGCTCAGCAGTCGATCCGTCCCCGTTATATGCATGGTTATGATATCAATGGGCGAATGCGTGCGCTTTTGGTTGATTGGCTGATTCAGGTGCACTCAAGATTTCAGCTACTGCAGGAAACCCTGTACATGACTGTTGCCATCCTTGATCGTTTTCTCCAGGTCCGTATGCTTTTCCTCTCCCATAACTTAGTTTTCACCCAAAAATGAAAATTCGCATCATTTACTCACCCTCATGCCATCTAAGATGTGAATGACTTTCTTCTGCAGAACGCAAAGATTTTTAGAAGAATATTTCAGCTCTGTTGGTCCTTAGAATGCAAGTGAATGATGGCCAGAACTTTGAAGCTCAAAGCAATAAAGGCAGCATAAAAGCAACCCATATGACTCCAGTGGTTAAATCCATATTTTCAAAAGTGAGATAGGTGTGCTCCAACTCGCTATCTATGAACGAGCGGCGCCTGGTGGTCCCATCACAGAGGCTTAAAGTCTATTTCATGATCTTTCACTTTCTCTGTTCCACTGTGGTGGAATGAGCTTCCAACATCCACACAATCTCCTGATACCATCTCAATGTTCAAGAGCAGCTGAAGACACACCTGTTCTGTGAGCACATAACCAATCCACACTAATTTCACTTACTATTGAAATTGCACTTACTGTACATGCGCACAAATCTGTCTCTTTCTGCGCTAAGACCGATACTACTCCAGCCACCTTGAGAGCTTGGCAGTACAACACTGTATGTTGTTGAACTTTGTATGACAAATTACTTGCTATGTTCCTCATTTGTAAGTCGCTTTGGATAAAAGCGTCTGCTAAATGACAATGTAAAGGTGTGGGTTAGAAAGATCTTATATATATATTATTTAACTATAAATTTCCACTTTCACATTTTGTTTTTGGAATTTATAGAAAAAGATTGAGATTTATCTTTTTCTCGCCAAAAGTTACCATATCATTTCAAAAAACCACTAGAGTCTAATGGATTACTTTTATGCTGCCGTATAAGCTTTTTGGCCGCCATTCGCTTGCAATTTGTGGACCAAATGAGCTAAGATATTCTTCTAAGTCTTTTGTTAGTGTTCAGCAGAAGAAAGTGGCATGAGTGAGTAAATGATGCGGATTTTCATTTTTGGGTTCCCTAACCTTTTGATGTCTTTTGGTTAATTTCTTTCCCTTCAGGTTCAACCAGTGACCCGCAAGAAGCTCCAGCTAGTGGGGGTTACTGCAATGCTGATTGCTTGTAAATATGAGGAAAGGCATGTGCCAATGGTTGGGGACTTTGCCTACATTGCTGATGATGCCTTCACAAAAGCCCAGATTCGAGAGATGGAGATGTTGATTCTAAGTGAGCTGAAGTTTGAATTGGGACGACCTCTGTCCCTGCACTTTCTACGGAGGGCTTCTAAAGCTGGATATGTATGTACAGCTTTTAATGTAATTGGTTGCTAAAGTCAGAGCCTTCATTTAATGTGTTATCTTTGCACATGATTTGTAGGCTGATGCTGAGAAACACACTCTTGCAAAATATTTTCTGGAGCTGACGCTGCTTGACTATGACATGGTTCACTATCATCCTTCTGAGACGGCAGCTGCTGCTCTCTGCCTCTCTCAACTTGTGCTTGATGGGCAAAAATGGGTGAGGGTTTTTCTTTTTAAAATGTGTATAATTTTACTTTATAACATTTCTTCTCTGCACACTTTCACTAAATTTTTTTTTGCTGCCTCTAGTCATCAACCCAACAACACTACTCCACATATGATGAGGCCCACTTGAAGCCGATCATGCAGCACATTGCCAAAAATGTTGTTAATGTCAATGAGGGACTCTCAAAGCATGTGGTGAGCCTTTTATGTATTGTATTTTAAGTCTTGTACATAAAGCTGTTCAGCTTGTAGTCCAAAAACCCATGGGTTTTTATAATGGTGGTTTCCAACTTGAGTAAAAGGTTAGTAAACATTATTTGACTATTGACAACACAAATTACACACTTTCATACCTCAAATGTGAAATGCGAGGTACGCAATTCAATGTTTTCAAAATTCATGTTGAGGTATGAGAGTATAATTTTATGTTGTAGAACAAAACATCCCCATTGTCAAATGTTTATCTTAACTTTTATTTTACTCCAGTTGAAAACAACCATTTTAAAAACCGTAGGAAAATCCAAATAGAACCCATGGTGAATTTTAGATTTCCAGGTTTGCCTGCATATTGATGTCAGGGCTGAACAGCTCTTGGTTTGGTACCACTGACTAATTGGTTGTCAATTGTCCTGCACTACAGACTGTGAAGAAAAAGTATTCAAGCAGTAAGCTCATGAAGATCAGTGTCCTTCCCCAGTTGAAGTCTTCACTTATAAAGGATCTGGCAGCACGTTTGCTTTCCAGCTCTTGAGGATTTTTTTTTATTTTTTATGTGGAAGTGGACTATAAACCTGCACTTTATGCATCAGTCAGCCATTTTGGGATATTGACTGCTGCTTTTTAAACTGATGTACATAGTCTCAGAATGTCTGTGTGAATAAACATTTTGTTTCTACTTTTTAATGAAGATTACATTTTAAGCAGAGGGTTTAAATTGGGTTTTACGGTTTTCATTTTAGAAAATTGCTGGTGCTGTAATTTTGTCTTACCTTTTTTGTGCTTTATGGACAAATTTCACAGTTAAGTCGTGCTGCAATTTACCTTATGCTTATTAGGAATAAGACTGGAGGGGAAATAAAATGCAACTGATTTGAAACTGGGAGCTGACTTTTTTTTTTTTTATAAATACATTGTTCATTTAAATTGATATAATGGAAAATAGCAAATAAGAACTATTTACAGATGAAAATAAACCACTTTTTGTGAAGGAAATATTTTTTTCGCTAATTTAACCCACCTATAGTGCACTATTGCAGAGTTAACACCATCCACAAAGCAGCTCAAAGTCTGAGATGCAAATTTATGTAAAATGCCAGTAATACTCATGTAAACAGTTTCCAAATTTCTTTCCTTTTAGTGATGAGCACTTTCTCTGGCAAACCTTGGTTTGAATGACCTGACCAGTACATTTGTAAAAGGTTGTACTGATAAAGTGCGTTAAACTTCACCAAACAGTTACTTGCGAACAGATGTGATTGTGGGACTGTTAACAAAATAATGCATGAAAATAACACTTCTATAGAACATTTTGCTTTACAAAACTCTGCATCTCTTGAACAATGATACATTCAGCATACATCCAAGATAAACAATTTCATAAATATACAGTCCATGGTTTTCAAGATTCGTGTGCATTTTATACATTTGGGTTTCTCTTAACTAGAATGTGAAAAGCATTGAAAATGGTCATTAGCAGCTAAATATTTCCCACTCAAACCACTGATTTGGACAAGGCCGTAACCATGTCTTGAACATTGGTGGGGACCAAACCATTTTGGGGGTGGGGGGTTGCGGGTGTTGAGGTCACAAATATAATTGTCCTCTTTGGTCCTTTAAAATAGTAAAGGCTCTGAATGCAATAATTTTCAGAATAATGACTTTTAATGCCATAGAGGCCCAAAATTAATAATTCATTTTAATTTTTGATTTTTAAAAGATACATTTTTTACAAGACTACCACTGTGTCTACATTGCTATCAATTTGCCTGTTTTAGTCATCTTTTCTTTTTTGTGCTGTATCAAAGACAAGACAAATATAATTTGAATTTCTTTTCATCGCTGATGTATCTTTAAAAAGAAAATACACAAAATGATTTACTGCCATCAAGTTGTCCCTCGTGTTTCCCCAGTCGAATCTTAACACAATATTTTCTTCAAGAATCCTAACGCTGCTCTTTTCCATACAAAAACAGTTCATATTGAGCACTACTGTCAAGGTCCAAAGAATAAAAAAATCATTATTAACATAGCATAAAAGTAGTCAATACAACACAAAGCTGTTGTGTGGCCACAGAAAGCTTGGAATATAATGCACTTGTCATTTGGACTACTGTTGTGATATCTTTATATTAAACCTTTAATAGTGCTTTATATATTTGTCCTTTTTGAAGCTTGACATCTCCTGCTCACAAACTGTTATTCTATGGAATAGAGCTGCTTAAAATATCTACCCAGAATATGGGTTTTGAACAACATAAGGGTGTGTAAAAGTACATTTCCATTTTTAGGTGAACTACTCCTTTAACTGGTGGCTCATCCTCAAAATAAAATAGTCTCTTTTAAAAGAAGGAGGTGCTGTACAAAATTCAGAATTAAGACAAAGAAATTATTTAGAAAATCTTAAATTGATTTTAAATGAGTACCTGATAATATTTACATTCAAAAAAATATATGACACTGTCCTTGCCACAACCTAAAAACTCAATTCACAGGTCTTACCATGTTCTAGTTTTAATCTGAGGGTGAAACTGCTCTACTCTGTATTATAGATCATTTTCTAAGACAATATCAAGTACATTTTCTAAAATGGTACTTCAGAAATTTACCAGATAACCACATTCATTCAATTCCTTTACAATATACACACATTCGCTCTTTGTCTTGAGCCTGATATGCTGAAAACGGCTCCATTAATGTTTTCACATTCACAATTATGAATGACATACGAATCATGTACTGTACGTGACATATTTTTAATTCAAAACGGCAAATTTCGCCAAATGGTGAATAGTTTGCACCATTGGAAATTACTGTTGGTCTGTACAACATTTCAATCATAAAATAGTGGGCAAATATTGCATGTTTAGTTAGATACTTACATCTTACATGACACAAACACTCTTAACCTGAACTGCTAACACTGATGATCGATTTGATTGGCTCAAATGACATTGACTAGCGGTGTTAGACTATTGTGCATGCTAAAAATTTAACTTTTTTAAACCATTATGTTATTCCTGCAACAACATAATGAGAATTAAGCAGCGGTACATAATGAACTGCAGCAGAACAGCAACAAGGATATCAATTATTGGGGGGGGGGGCATTCTGGCCATATCAGATTATTGGGGGGGACTTGTCCCCCTCAATGTTTATTGTGGTTACGGCCCTGGATTTGGACATGACTTCAAGAACTTGTAAAAATAAAATCATAAAAACAGCAGGTGACCAAATGCAAGCACCTTGATTTACATATAAAATCTATTAATTTCAAAAGCAAAATTTAAAATAGGCCTGTTCCCACATACAATGGCTACTTCATCTCTTCAAATGAATAAGATCACCTTAAATATCAATGACAGATGAATAAACCACATCAGAAATATACTGTAGAATGCTATAAATACAATAAATAGCTTTGATCAGTGCCCACAGGGACAGCTCAGTATTAGCGTCCTGGAGAAAAGTTTAGTGGCCTGCTCTTCAGAGCACTGCCAGTCAGGCCTTATCCATGGCAACATACTGCAGAGCTTATGGAGATTCAACGACAGCCATGGCACACCTCTGTCCTTCATCTTCTGAATTTAACATTTTCTCCATTTCCTTCCTTTATTTGTCCTCCTTTAATGAGTCTGCTGAGGTTCAGACAGTCTGGTCCCCTCATCAACAATAGAAGAGGTTAGATTTTGGTCACATAGTTGTTTGGAAAAAGGCCTTGTTTACCTCTCAGTCTCCCTATCCACCATCCAGAGGCATCTAGACACATGCAAATAAACACCGTTTAAAAAATGCGTTGACTATTGCTGTATCAAAATGATAAAAAAAAGTCCTTACTCTAGGGCCATTTGTTCTTACTACAAAATAAAATATACTGATGTTCATCTATGAACTAGTGTTTTCACGCAACCTCTCTGCTCACCTTCCTTAACGACATCAATGATGTCTTCTGCGTTGAAACTGAGCTCATCTGTATCTTGGGCATCATAGGCATAAAGAGCCTTACACTGAGGTACCTGGGGCTTGGGCTTGGGGGCAGGTTTGGGCCGGCCACCTCCTGGAGCAGGCCTGCTGGTGGACTGTCTGTGGGCCCTTGTAGAAAAACACAGAGGACTTTAACATGATAGAGGCTGGTGCACCTGGAATCACAAGTGACATTTCTAACATTTTACCAATGTTAGAGGGTTAGCTGCCCGATTTTGTGGTGTTAGTTTGTCACAAGGTGGCAACAGATATGCATGTCTATTTACAGCGGTGCTGTCTGCCAAAATACATTTATGAATTATGTTTAAGGGCACCTGCACACAAGAGTTTACACTGATTAAAATGAGGATGGTACGTTGCAAATACGTAGAGGGAAAACTTAGAGGTTTGTGAACGTGATGAACGTTATGTGACCAAAAGTTGAGAAAATTTAAACTTTTGCTGCAATGCACTCTGAAGTAAGCCTCTGTTGACCAATGAAAGTTTCACACATTGAGGTATAGTTTGCTCTTTTAGAAACCAGAACATTTTTTAGTGTGCAAGTGCCTTAATTCAGTTGATCCTCCACCTCATTGCAAAGCCCAGGATCAATTTCTTGAATTAATGGTTGTTGTTTTTTTACGTTTTTTTTTTTTTTTTTTTTGCAGCTGTTGTAACAGGACCAATTGTTATCCCTTCAACCTTCATGATGCTGTCTGATAAGACCCTCATCATGACTACAACAGAGAAGTTGTTAGATAATGCCCAATCCAAATCCCTTGACCTTTGCTTCAAGAAAATGACTGCCTCTCATTTAGTTAACACAACCAAAATCTAGTCTCCAATTCAGTAAGAAGATAATAATATTCAATCTATTTAATATAATAGTTTAAAGGAAGGAAATGGAGACCAGGGACAATAAACTCTAAATGATTGAGAGAGGATGCAAGGGTGGATTTGGAGTTGAGCATCTTTTGTGTCTATCTATAACTAATAAAAATGAACCACAACCACTGCCACCTAACAGAAACTACACACATGCTTAAACTCACATTCCTCCATTTCCAGATGCTTGGTGATTTCTGCTATGGTAAAGAGATACATGTGTTACACTCAGAACCAGCTCACTGCTTTTGTCTCTGTGAATGATATCTTGCAGATTCATCTATGCATCTAGCAATTAGACAAACGTCTACAGAAGTCAACTATTCCTTGATATGTATGCTTTGTCACAACAGTTGTGAGCTCCTCACTAAAAAAAATGTCTTGTTAATAAAAGCTATATCTATATCATTTTACATTTCTATGTGTGCGTTTGTGTCGTCTCACCCTGCAGCCCCTTGGTCGGGTACTTTAAGGAAATCCAGGTTAGGTTGCTGGGGCGCCTGCCTGCTGCCCCTGTCCTTGGGCTGACTGACATTAGTAGGCAGGAATGGGCGGGCTGTGTTTCCTGATGTCGGCCTCTGATTGCTTTGATGCTGCGAGTTCCTTTGATTGGCATTCTTTAGCCCTCCATTCTGGTGAGCAACTGCAGGAAAACACACAAGCTTAAGATCTTCTGACCTGATGCATTCTGACTTAAATGAAGGTACATTAGATAGTCGAAGCCTGAGTTTCAAGGGAGTGCTAGTTGAACTGGATAGTGTTGTACCTGGAGGACCAGGTGCGATGCGTGTTGGGGTGTGTTGGTGCGCTTTGGACACGTTGGAGCGGTTTTGAGTGATGCCCTTCTTAGTAGGACCTGGATGAGGGTTGTCAGTTATGGTATGGTCAGCATCAATAATCTTTTTACAGGATACAGCAGTTTAATAGTTGTAACATATCATTTCTTTAAACATGAGGAAACTCCATCCAAAGCTAGCAAAATCATTTTTAAGAAACTGTGGGGTGTATGAAATCTTGCATGAGTATCAGGACCTTGTATCAAACAAAACATGTTCTTAATCAGTATTTCTATCTTGTTTTTCAGTTAAAATATCTAAACATCCTTTAAACAAGATACATTTACTTGAAAGGCTAAATTATATAAGACATTAAATCTTGTTTTCAGAGAAATGTTTTTATTTTCAAAAAACAAAAACAAGAAGCAGCACAAAACTCCATAATACACAAAAAATAGGAAGAAAAAATAATAATGAAAATAAAAAATAAAAAAGGAGTAACAGAGTAACTCTTCATATCCAATCAATGTATGCTGCTAGCAGGAAAATAAAATAAATAGCAAAGCAAATGAACAGGAAGTGAGCTGGTTGTAACAAGAATGACAACCTGTTACTGTAATGTACTAAGCACAGACCTCACAGATGATAACTGCATATAGGAAATTAAAACCAAAGGCCGCAGATAATTAAAGTTTTTATTCTTGTTTTAAGCATAAACCTCATGTACTTTTTTTTTTAGATTGCACAGAGAACAATCTTATGCAATTTTGCTTCTCAAGTAAATGCATCTTTTTTTAAGGATGTTTAGATATTTTACTGGACAACAAGACAAAAATACTGAGTAATAATATGCAATTTCTTGCAGTGAATCATCGCGTGAATAACAAATAAAAGGCTTGGGTAAACACTCACGTGAGTTCTTGGGCAGACCCGGTCCAATGCTGACCTGCAGTACTTTGTTTGAGGGTCGCAGCACAGCTACGTCTCCATGTCCCTGGATGAACTGCACCTGTCTGGATCCTCCTGCATTCCAGGGTCCCCATCCTTCTTTCTTCAGCTTCATTTCCAGCCTGGAGGAAGAACCGGTCCAATTACTCTTTTAATGACCACAAAATGTACTTGGACACTTAGGTCATGCACACTCAAATATGTATGAAAGAGGCATTTATTGTATAAAAAGAAAAAAATATATATACATAAATAAATAAAAAAAAAATAAATAAAATAATATATATATATATATATATATATATATATATATATATATACACATACATACATACATATACACACACACATACACATTCACTGAGCACTTTATTAGGAACACCTGTACACCTACTTATTTATGCGATTATCTAATCTGTCTACCGTTTGGCAGCCGTGGAATATATAAAATCATGAAGATACGGGTCAGGAGCTTTAGTTAATGTTCACATCAACCATCAGAATGGGGAAAAAATGTGATCTCAGTGATTTTGATCATGGCAAGATTGTTGGTGCCAGACAGGCTGGTTTGAGTATTTGTGTAACTGCTGATCTCCTGGGATTCTCACGCACAACATTCTCTAGAGTTTACTCAGAATGGTGCCAAAAATATAAAAACATCCAGTCAGTGGCAGTTCTGTGGACGGAAATGCCTTGTTGATGAGAGAGGTCAACAGAGAATGACCAGACTGGTTCGAGCTGACAGAAAGGCTACAGTAACTCAGATAACCACTCTGTACAATTGTATTGAGCAGAATAGCATCTCAGAATGTACAACACGTCGAACCTTGAGGCAGATGGGCTACAACAGCAGAAGACCACGTCCGGTACTTCATTAGGACCATAATGTTCCTAATAAAGTGCTCAGTGAGTGTGTGTATATACAGTATATATATATATATATATACTGTTCAAAATAAGGACAATAAGTATTTAGAATTTCTGGTTGTCAAACCTAGTGGGACATGTCTATAGTAATCTCTAGTTATTTAACTGATATCGGTGGTTGCCTGTGTGAACTAAAAAATATTTTTTGTTGGTTAAATGTAATTGCAAAAGTGGCTAAGAAAGTGATGTTAGTTCTGACAAAATGTCTAGCATCATTGAGCGCGTTTACATGCACGTTCTTACACCGATTATGCTTAATAAGCCGACAACGCGTGTGGTCATGTAAACGCAATAAACCATGTTCCTTTATCGCCGTAAAGGCCATAAACAGCTTATGAATAACCCGATCGACACGGGTAGATTTTTGCATGCCATGTAAACACCTTACTTGTTGTTCTTACCAGCTCATCCAATGTACAAGTGTTGAGCGCATGCCTCTTCATGGTTTGATGTCAAAAGTAGAGAATAACACGATTATTTCAAATATCATGTAAACGTGGATTTCTTGCCTTGTCAGATCTTTTTTAAATAAGCTGATTTTAGAGAGTAATCAGCATATTGGTGTGCATGTAAATGGGCTAATTTATTTGCAGATGCCACTTTTTTTCCCAAATGTAATGAAATTCACATATTTGAAATTTGTTGTCCAAGAGTACAAATACTTTATTTGGCCACTGAAATTTTTGAAAACATATATTTCACAGGCACACTGATATCATAGTTAGCAGCATTAACACCAAGATTGCTTTAATTGTCTGCTTCAGAAATTCTTTATTAGTCCTCTTCTATAAGGAGCACAGTCTCATTATCCATCTGCAAAAGTCATACTTTTGCTATAGTTGTACCTATATGTTAAGGATATTTAAACTTACGTGGTGCTAAATTTGAGAGGTAGTTTTCTCTGTGTTCTCTTTTCATATCTGCGTGCTAGTAAACTGATGAACTCCGTCTTAAATACACACTCCAGCAGGCTGTCATACTCCTCCTCATGTAGGATCATGAAGTCATCCTGCATTGTGCTGTAGGGGAGATGAATGTCATTTCAAGGTATGAAATATCCACATGTGCTTGTTTATTGAACATGAGAGCAGTCTTTCATTTTAGGTTACATTAGTCACATGTGTTGAGAGACTTTTGGGACTTTGGTTTTCACAGACACACAGGTTGTCAGGTCACAAAATCTGAAAGTGATATGGGAGCTGTTAGAGTTTCAGTGACTGGGACACATGCAGAGATACCCTGTATCGCCCAATAAACTTAAGTCTTTTCTAATGAGTTTTTTACAAGGTGTACTCTCCCTACCCAGCAACACCTGGTTTACATTATTGACAACCCCCCTCTCGCAGAACAGAAATATAGCTGAATTCAAGGTTGAACTCAAGGCTGGTATGGGTAACTTTGAACATCTCTTTCTTGGTGCTTATTTGTAAAAAAAAAAAAAAAAACTTTGGGTTTCTTTAAGAGAATGCTGGATGTTTAATCATTTTACTATAAACGACCTTTCCAGGGAACACTTAAAAAACCTATAAATGTTTTTAGAGAATGTGGCTTCATATATCACACACACCCTTGATTCAACATGTGTTAAGCAACACAGGGCAGATGAGGGCTCTAGCATGCAGACTGGACCTTTGAAGTCTCTACGCCTATAATTCTGTAGATGGCTACGCATGGCATGCTGGGACCGCATGTAGGGTTGGAGATTACGGGCTCTGTTTTACACATGGGAGAGGGGCTGCAGTTCATTTGGCTGCAAGATGCCAAATATACAGGTCTGCTCTTACTCACATGATTAAAAATGTGTGCCGTATCACCGTATCACTGTGATGTTGTCTGTGTAAACAATTTAGCTGCATCTGAATGACTGGACTTTCAAAGTATCTTCTAAATTGGAGGAAGAACATATTGCTCGACCCTTAATGAAGTATGTTCTTTAGCAATGCAGGGGAGTGGTATAAATACAACCCCGGACATACTACCTTCTTTAACCCATATGTTCTTGGACCTTTGACGTACTAACAACAACTGTGATAATAATTGATTAGGGTGCTGTTAAACAAGCACAATTTAACACTGGGGAACAACTCTCTTTATCTATGAGGTAATTATAGCACTTAGACATGAAAAGAGACACCCGACTCACAGTTCTCTGCTGTGTTTTTCAAAATTCAACTTTTCAAATCCGGAGGCTTCTCAACTCCTGTGGCTTTATGGGAAGGTAAAGTGTCCAGTGTATGCGCACTTCAGAATCTCAGCAGATGCAGTGGGTCATTCGGGTATTTTTTGCCTGCTGTTTCATGAATATTGTGTATTCAAAGATCTTACTCATTTGACGTATTGTTTTTTGCATAATGTATAGTAGGGAAATGTGCATTTTTGGATGTGGAGTTTGTCTGTTTTTGCTTTCAGTAAGTGAACTTACTGACATTTTGATGTTACTGATTTGATGTTTCTGTGCTTTGCACTGAATAAACACATACAAAACACACAAAAAATCTGCCTCACCTGAAAGAAACAGCTAGAATCTTCTCAACATCAATTTTACGCTTTAGGACCTCTTTCACCTGTCCCTTCTCCGGCCCCTGTTTCACCTTTTCTCTTCCAATCAGATAGACTGATTTTGGGGTGAGGATCAGGTCTCTCTTAATGCTCTGAATAAACAGATGAAGAGTTAGACATCCATACATTGCACTTCAACTCTGGAGCTTTTTTGAAGCTGGCACTTGCAACTTTTCACACTGAAACTTAAAAGCTCACCATTTACACATACTGTGGACTAATTGACAAAAATTGGTCTCATCCATAGACAATCAGTCTAATTTTCAGTTCATGCACCACCCCTATTGTTTCATCATATATCTCGGCCTCTGAGTGGACTAGAAGCTCAATCTAGGTGTCATTAGAAAGCTGATATCCTTTGTGATGATATATAATATTTTATCATCAATAGTCAATAACATATATTTCCGATGATTTGTTTAGCATGCTTTTCCTGCTGGTCCGCATATTTTGTTTTTGACATCTGAGATATAACATTAGATTATTCACACAAGCAAGCTCACAGTCAAGTGAAAATGGCCAATGTTTTAGAAAACTACCAAAGGTAAAAGCAGATGTAAAGTTTTGAGCTATTTGGGGATTACAGCAGCATTGATTGGCGCATAAATGTGACATCTGTATTTGATTTCTTACAGAAATCATATTTCACTTTGTGATTCTTTTAAAAATATTATTTTAAAATATTCATATTTCTACCACATTACCTCTAGGTGGCGCTGATTTACAACCTGAATGTTTTCAGGCCTTATTGTGTTATTTTATGTAACATAAATGCAGAAGTGATGGTTGTCTATGAAAAGTTCACATTTTAAGCTTTCAAACAATACCACATATGCCTGACGTTTGTATTCGGAGACTTGAACATTTTAAGTGTAAACTTTTTTCATGACATAGCGCCCGCTTTTGGACCCGCCATTGGGTCAGCAGAGTTGAAGAGCTTAATATAATTGCAGGGTCCAAAATGAACTATTTGCCACATCTGCCAATGGCAGGACATTTATCAAGCGAAAATATTTCTTAACGGCTACGAAACTGTGTTTTGCATCATTTTAATTAAAAGCATGTATAAATATAAACTTAGCAAAAAAAGAAACATCCCTTTTTCAGGACACTGTATTTTAAAGATAATTTTGTAAAAATCCAAATAACTTACAGTTCTTTATTGTAAAGGGTTTAAACAATGTTTTCCATGCTTGTTCAATGAACCATAAACAATTAATGAACATGCACCTGTGGAACGGTCATTAAGACACTAACAGCTTACAGATGGTAGGCAATTTAGATCACAGTCATAAAAACTTAGGACAATAAAGAAACCTTCCTACTGACTCTGAAAAACACCTAAAGAAAGATGCCCAGGGTCCCTGCTCATCTGTGTGAATGTGCCTTAGGCATGCTGCATGGAGGCATGAGGACTGTAGATCCATAATGTGAGACGCCTAAGACAGCGCTACAGGGAGACAGGAAGGACAGCTCGCAGTGGCAGACCACATGTAACAACACCTGCACAGGATCGGTACATCTGAATATCACACCTGCAGGGCAGGTACAGGATGGCAACAACAACTGCCCGAGTTACACCAGGAACACACAATCCCTCCATCAGTGCTCAGACTCTCCGCAATAGGCTGAGAGAGGCTGGACTGAGGGCTTGTAGGCCTGTTGTAAGGCAGGTCCTTACCAGACATCACCGGCAACAACGTCGTCTATGGGCACAAACACATCTTCGCTGGACCAGACAGGACTGGCAAAAAGTGCTCTTCACTGACGAGTCACGGTTTTGTCTCACCAGGGGTAATGATTGGACTCGCGTTTATCATCAAAGAAATGAGAGATAATCTGGAGCGGGATCGATTTGGCGGTGGAGGGTCCGTCATGGTCTGGAGCCCATTGAGCATGTCCCGTTGAGCACGTCTGGGACCTGTTGGATTGGAGGGTGAGGACTAGGGCCATTCACCCCAGAAATGTCCGGGAACTTGCAAGTGCCTTGGTGGAAGAGTGGGGTAACATCTCACAGCAAGAACTGGCAAATCTGGTGCAGTCCATGAGGAGGAGATGCACTGCAGTACTTAATGCAGATGGTGGCCACACCAGATACTGACTGTTAATTTTGATTTTGACCCCCCCTTTGTTCAGGGACACATTATTCCATTTCTGTTAGTCACATGTCTGTGAAACTTGTTCAGTTTATGTCTTAGTTGTTTAATCTTTTTATGTTCATACAAATATTTACACATGTTAAGTTTGTTGAAAATAAAGGCAGTTGAAAGTGAGAGGACGTTTCTTTTTTTGCTGAGTTTATTTTTGTCCCTATGACAGTGGAATTAATTTGCTGTCATTGGGTGCAGGTTATTGTGTCTCTCGCAGCATCATATACGAGATGAGCAAGTCTCAATCTCACGGTAAAACGGCACCTGTCACAAAAATGTGTGTGTGTGTTTTTTATTTTTTTATTTTATTATAGTGGCTTAATGTGGGGAAAAAAAAACTTTAGCTATTTAACAAACATCTGCTGGTAAATTTTCCACTGAAGAAAATGTTCTCCCAACTTGCGTTGGTCACTAATGTTTTATTTAGTACACAATTTTATTTGAATCTCTCATGTTACTTACTTTTCATGGCACGAGGGTCTGATTGTTTTTTTGTACAATTTGATATCATGTTGCCATGTAATGTTGTAGTTTCTAATAAAGTTACTTGCTAGCTTCCAATTAACTCCAAAGCCAATTTTTACTCAGATTTGGCGGTTTGCAAGTGTTTATTTTGGACCCTTTATAAATGTATGCTTCTCTTGACAGAGGGCAAAATGTCATATATTTACTGTGCGGAGAGGGATATGTTATAACTGTTATCATATTCTGCAATCCTCACCTTATATCGCCTGTCATATTTCGTGACTTTGTCCGCAAAATCAATCTTCTCCCTCTTGCCCAAAAACTGCCTAAGCTCGGGCCGGTCATCCATACCAATATAATCACCCACAAAGTTTCTGTTCAGGCTGTGTCTTCTCCTCTCCTTCCTGTTCAGCAGCAGATCAGAGGCTGAAAGAGGACAGAATGAATCTTCAGTGCTTTTCTCAAAGGGCTTCAGTTCTTACAGGATGTCCCTTAGAAAAAAGGACTGTGGTGGTACTATGGTTTAGTGACCTTATCAGATAATAATACCATACTGTTTTATTACATACCATATTACCATATTCATATATTATGTCATTTACATGCTACTCCAAGGTACTTTATTGAATACCATGCTTTTACCTTTGTAAATGCCCTAAAACCATGGTATTACCACAGTACCATATTCAGAATAAACTGAGCCATAAAAAATGTATAAACGTGTAAAATCAGACGGTGTGAGGGTTTTTTTCTGTCTGTGTGTGCATTATTATTTTTAAACATAATAACATGAATTCAGCTGAATGCAGCAGTTGGGGTCAGACTCCAAACACATACAGGGGAAAACCACTGAATTCCCCCTTCTGACTATGACAAATTACGTCATGTAAAATAACATGGTTTTCCTTTTTCTCATAATGCGTTTGTCTTTGCATATGAATGCACGTATGTGAAGTCCAACACTTGAAGCTCACTCAAACAAGTCAGCTGTAAAAAGAACTCACCCTCCTCTCTCATTTGAACATATCTCTTGCGGGCACAATATTTTCGCCATGCTGTCTGAATGGTTCTGGCATAACCATCGAATTTACGCTCTCTCGTCTCCTCCAGCAGGAAGAGCTGTAAGGCCACAAAACAGAATATAATTCAGGTTGTAGAAATAATAATTTAAACATGTCAAGGTCAGACCCAGGACTTTGATGTAACAGAAAGGATAGATGTACCCAATGAAACTACAGTCTGTAGTACATACAAAATACAAGGAAGAGATGTGATGAGAAACCAAGACAGGGTACCGGTACTAAGTAAATAAATAGAAAACATGTCTTTGTTGGCTGCATAATCATCCTGTGTAACCAGTGCAGTCCAATTTTTGAAGCAGTTTTTTTTTTTTTAATGAATCAGTCAAAAAGACTCGCAAACGTATCAGTTTGAAGAAGTTTAACAAATGACTCGCTAAATCATTAAAAAAAAAACTTGACACTTTCCGACTGCACGTTTTTTATGACAATGAGTAGTAAAAGATAAACATTCACTTAAGTGTTTAGTTTTAATAAATAGTATTTATTTTTTAAATAGTATTATAAAGTAGTAATAATAAATACAAATATTATTTTGTTTAGTATCTAGTTAGGACTAATTATATGGGGTGAGAATTCTGCTGGAAGCAGTGTAAATTACACTAAAAACTAAATAACAGCAGTGAATAGAGCTGCATTATCCCTGTCCATTACACTAAAGGTCACTCTTCACAGGAGCTGTATTACACAGTTGAAGAAAGACATGGCCCATCTTGGCATATCGTTGACTCAGTCTGTCCTGCCTGTCACTCCAAGCGGCCTCTCTCTTTATCCTTCAGATTTCATGTCTCTCTTACTCTGCAAGCAGCTATGCCTCTAAAGTGTGCTGTGGGCAATCTATAATAGAGCTTTGAGCATTATGAGCGACTGGCAGCATTGAAACAGTAGTCTCCATTCTGCTTTCTGTATGTCCTCAGAACACACTGCCACAGCTCTACTGCTCTCCAGACTAAACATCAGATCCTATCATTTTTTACAAAGTCCTGGCATGGACTCTACCTCTCTCTCTCACACACACACACACACACACACACACACACACACACACAGTTGGCACAGGACTGATGAGATATTATGGGCAAACGCAAAATGAAACCCCTTCTCTGTCTATCACCCCACACACAAACAAACGTATAAACACATGCCAACACACACACATATACACAAACCTCCCACTGACACACTGTTTCTGCTGTTGGGTGAATCTCAAAAAGAAATGTCTAGGTCATATTTCACCCAAAATCAAAAGAAAGAAAAAAAGATATCTTGCATAAAAAAATGAAGCATATTTTTGTTTACATTGTGGCATTACTTTCATTTCAATTAAAGGGATAGTTCACCAAAAAAAAAAAAAATTTCTCTCATAACTTACTCACTCTCATGCCATCTAAGATGTGTATGACTTTCTTTCTTCTGTTGAACATAAACTATTTAAAACAAAAAAATAATATCTCAGCTCTGTAGATCCTTACAATGCAAGAACATACAGATCAAAATTGAAGTCCTTTAGTGAATACTATGCTATTACCATAGTAAATGCCCTAAAACCATAGTCCTTTTTTTAAACCATAAATCTCCACTTTCACTTTCACTTTCAAAAAGTGAAAGAATGTGGAAGTGAAGTTAAAGTGGAGATTTATAGTGGAAAAAAAGTTAAAGAAGACTTAACTATTGATCTGTTTCTCACCCACACCTATCATAACACTTCTGAAGACATGGATTTAAGCACTGCAGTCTTATAAATTAATTTTATGTGGCCTTTATGTGATTATTGAAGCTTCAAAGTTCTGGTGACCATTCACTTGCATTGTATTAACCTACAAAGCTGAAATATTCTTCAAAAAATCTTTGTTTGTGTACTCAAGAAGAAAGAAAATCATACATATCTGGGATGGCATGAGGGTATTTTCATTTTTGGGTGAATTATCCTTTTGACCACATTTTCCACTAAAAAGCTCATTATTCATTACCATAATGTGTAGTACCATAATCATTCTGTCCAGACACAATTATTATTATTTTTTTTTTTAAATCAACAAATTAATTTCAGTACAACAAATAATACCAAGCATTATACTTGCAATGGTAATTTATGAATGTACTTTACAATATAAATAATATTCCTTTGCATTACAGTAATGAAAATTAGATGCTTTTGCATTACAGTAGACTACTAACAATTGGGGGAGGGGGGTTTAAGTGTACTTGACAATTATTTTCACAATGATATATATATATATCTTTATAGACAATCTTAAAAAATAGCTTTCTTTTTATAATTATATTTTTTGTCTTTTGATTTTGGGGGAAAATATTTCTTGACAGTTTTCATGAGATTTACACTAATAGAGATTGTAGGGATGTCTCTTGCAAACAGTGTGTAAGAGCCCTTCATTACCTCACAGTGGTATCACAGAGTTCATTTTGGCAAATAAACTACTTTACATACTTTCTCTCTCACCTTCTCTCTCTCACGATCTCTGCCACTAAAGAAATTCCTTTAGTTATGAACTAAGAACTAATTAGTGTCAGAACCTTATCTCAGGAGTTTTGTTTTGAGAGGCTGGGCAGTTCAAATCTGGGCCCCCCCACATTTAGTATTACACAGACAGGCACACACGCACGCATGCACACACACACAGGAAAGGCCAAGTTTTAACAGCTACATGCCAAAGTAACACATCTTTGGATAATCTGGTGCATTCATGCCGAGCCACAGAGCCTTATTCTGTGCATCTATGTATACGTGTGTACATGTAAATGTCACCAGTGAGATCACTGCACAGCCACAAGCAGTGCTTTCATAAGCAATCTGTGGGAAAAAAAAGAGCAGTGGAAAAAGCAAAAGTCTCTTTGACATAACGGGAGCTGCTTGACCACAGCACACCAGTTGTGTATAAGATCCAGAGTAATGTTGACCTAACAGTGCTGACGTGGGCTTGACCCTGTGTTCCTTCTTCCCACCCTGCCCACTGCCCACTATTCATTAGCACTCTGAGTTGAGCTGTATGTCTGTGAGACACCTCCTCTATTTAACCTTTCTGCCCAGTGGCATGTCCAGACTTTTCTGACTGGGTTGGCCCATGTGGGGCACAGACTCATTCAAGGGTGGCATAAAGCGTAACTCAACATCCATTATATTATTATTAATAATAATAATAAGATATATACATTTCCAGGAATTTTTAATAGTTGAATGTTACTTGGCTAGATAATGGATTAACAGTTAACAGAAAAACACAGAAGACTCCAAATAGTATTTATTTTTTAAATTTTATATTTTTTCAGTATCATTTTTAATGTATGTAGTGTCTCTTGAAACTGCATAAACATTATGGACACTGCTAATATGAACACGGTAGTTCTGTGCTTTGCAGTTGAAGAGATGACGCTACTGTGGCGTAACACATCATGTAGGCTATTGTTTTAGTTTGAGACAATAAATGTATTGAAGATATTTCTTATTCTTATCATAGGCCTACACATAAAGAATGTACATGGATTTCAGTTTTGTGTAGGATACTCAATTTAGCCATATATTGGGACAGCAAAAAGCAATTAGATTAATTAAACAGTGCTTTAAAAACAACTTACTTAATTTGATATTAAAACTGTTTTCCTGATCTCCAATTTACTATGAAAAATACCTATTTTTCGACTACAAAGACATGTTTGTAAGTTCTGTTCTCTGGTTTGTGTGCATCCATGTTGTGTTTTCTGTTGTTAATATCGCTGGTGGTGCTGTTGTAGCAAAACAAAACAAGTTTTTCTCGCGAGCGGCTGCCTCACGAATGCGCATAGGAGACCAACGGTCGTTGAAGATTTTCACTAAATAATACATTTGATTTCAGTTTGTTTCTCACAAAACCTTATCGTATTCCTTCAGAACAAGACATACAATAATTTATTAGACTCCTGAATTATACTGTTGTGTCCTTTTGAAGCTTGAAGAGGTGGTCACCATAAACTGCCATTGCATGACATTACTGAGCATAACATTTTTTCACAACTTCTCCCTTTGTGTTAAGAAAAAGAAAGAAAGTCATATGGGGTTATAACAACACAGGGGTGGGTAAACAATGACTGAATTTTTATTTTTGGGTGAACTAATCCTTTAAAAAAATATTTTGGGTTCAATACAAGTTAAGCATCAGCAATGGTGGCATAATGTTGATTACCACAAAAGTGAATTTCGACTTGTCCTTCCTTTTCTTTAAAAAAGCAAAAATCGAGGTTACAGTGAGGCACTTACAATGAAAGTCAATGGGGACAATGAAAGTGAATGTGGCCAATTTTTGGAGGGTTTAAATGCAGAAATGTGAAGCTTAAAATTGTATAAAAACACTTACGTTAATTATTCTGTTAAAACTCTTGTATTATTTGAACTGTAAAGTTTTTTTAGTTTTTTTTTTAATGTTTTGTTAGGTACTTTGTAACTTCACTTTGCACTATTTTCATTGTCCACCGCTTCAAGTATTTTTCACCACAGACAGTTGAATTGAAATTGAATTTAAGATAAAATAACTAATGTGGGAGTTAGCAGACAGAAGAGCACTTTGAGAGACCTTCGTCAGATCTTACCGACTCTGGGGCTTTGATGAAAACTTTGGTGTGTCCAAGCTGATACTGGTCCTGGTCCATGTTTACAGAGCGCAGGAGGTGAAGCACACCCTGCTTCTCGTCCCCATGCCATGTCGGCCACGACTCCTTCGTCAGAATAGCGTACCTGAGACACAGAAACAGAGAGTAGAGGGGGAAGTTTCATCAGTCTGTTGACAAGTTAGACAAATACACACCACACCTATGATCGAGGAAGATATATAGCTATCACCTAATAAAATGAGTTCAATCAATACTGGAGTCTAAATTATTTTGAAAACTCAAATAATCATGAAATGATTCAATGAAGGCATATATTTTGGTCAAATAGAAACTTTTCACTCATTTACAAAATGCCCCGCAAGCCTCCTAATGTGAAGCCCTGTGGAAATATATGTAGTGTGTGTGTATAAGTGTGTATAAGATAAACATTAGCAGGGTGGAGTAAAAAAATAACTCTCACACCAATAAGAAAACATTTAATATTAATCCACCAAAGGAAGATTCAGGCTATTACTTTAAGTAAAATGGTAGTAACCCACTGAAACACGTGAAATAATAATGAGTTGAACCCTTAAACCAACAAGATGTACTGATGTCAACTTGAGCTTCAAGTCTCTACATTAATGTTGTCTCTTTTATATCTCCTGGGGTGTAGCATAAAGTGCTTCACAAGCACTGAGCTCAGTGTCTCAGTCTGTCAGCTGTACCTGCAAATCTCATCAGAGCTCTTATACTGAGCCAAGGCGCCTGGCGCCTGTCTACCACACACTGAGACAGAGAATGCAGAGGAAACGGTGCTTTAGATCTTTTTAAAGCTGACTATTGCCCTCATAATGGAAGAGCAACCTAAATTAATCTACATAAAAACACACTTACACTTCTCTGATCTCTCTTCTTTCTCTTTTGAAGCCATTCCTTGAGAATGTGGTGACATCTCATTGGACAACTAAATTGTAAAACTTGAGAATTTGGCCAGATGTGCTCTTGTCCCATGATGTTCAAGAGCTCCCTGTGAGGCTTTGAAGATGAGTTTGGTCTTTACCTGTTCAAGAACTTGCGGAAGAATCTTCTGTATGCATAGCCTGCACGCCTTACTCTAATATTCTCTTTCAGACCAAGATATTCCACCTGGTGCTTTACTCTTCAGAGAGAGAGAGAGAGAGAGAGAGAGAGAGAGACAGAGAGAGAAGGAAGGAAGGAAGGTTAATGTGTGCGGCAACAAGTCAAAAAGCCCCTTTACAGAAATTATCCTTTGCCCATGACGATGTAATAGCCAAATAAGGTATTTCTGGTAGTTTCCCCATTAGCCTCTCCAAAATAAAAATAAAAAGAATGAAGTGTGAGTGCTAATTATACTGCCCAACATGAACAATGCTCACAATCCCTCATAACAGGAAGACCATTAGAGCCTGAACAATAGAAAACTCCGGATCTGAACGTTTCATTACAAATTTCATTACAAAAACAAACTGGCCAAGTAGGGAAAAAGGCAGGAGAAGCAAGCAAAAAAAGGTGAAAAAACTGTCGGGATAAAGGACAACCACACTGAGAAATAAAATCATCATTTGGTTTCATTAACAGTTTTCTTAAACTGCACACACCACTAAGAAGATTTATTCTGATGTATTTTGGATGTAGGGTGACCATATTGTATTTTAATACATTTATGAAAAGTAACATTAATACATTTAATAATGACCATAAAATACAACAACATAAAATAATAAAAGATCAGATAACATTAAAAAATATTTTTTATGGGGCCTGGGTAGCTCAGCAAGTAAAGATGCTGACTACCACACCTGGAGTTGCAAGTTTGAATCCAGGGCGTGCTGAGTGACTCCAGTCAGGCTTCCTAAGCAACCAATTGGCCAGGTTGCAAGGGAGGGTAGAGTCACCTCCTCATGGTCGCTATAATGTGATTCTCGCTCTTGGTGGGATGCGTGGTAACGTGATCCACGGTAACGTGCTCAACAAGCCACGTGATAAGATGCGCGGATTGACGGTCTCAGACGTGGAGGCAACTGAGATTCCTCTTCTGCCACCCGGATCGAGGTGAGTCACTACACCACCACGAGGACTTAGAGCGCATTGGGAATTGTGTATTCCAAATTGGGGAGAAAAAAAAAAATTATACTACTACACTTTACACTTTTCAGTCCAGCTGTGCCCAGGTATACTTCCCTGAAGATGACATTTTTATAACAAACTCTCCTTTGGTTGAGGTTTTGTGCTTCTCACATAGTATTTAGTATGGATAGTATGTGAACAGAGATGCAGGACTTGTTTGTCCCTTAACATGTGTTCTTGTTCATTGTATTTCCTGACTTTTTTGCCACTGACATGCAAGTACCAGCTTTACAGGTCACATACAGAGGTTGCGTTAAAAATAAATGATGGACTGAGCTGTAAAAATTTCATGGTCTATATTTTTCCGTCATTTTAGTTTAAAGGATTATTCCGGGTTCAATACAAGTTAAGCTCAATGGACAGCATTTGTGGCATAATGCTGATTACCAAAAAAAATTATTTCGACTCGTTCATCCTTTTCTTTAAAAACATCAAAAATTGAGGTTACAGTAAGGCACTTACAATGGAAGTGAATAGGGCCCATTTTTGGAGGGTTTAAAGACAGAAATATTAAGCGTATTATTTTATTAAAGCACTTACATTAATTCTTCTGTTAAAACTCATGTATTATTTGAGCTATAAATTTGCTTAAATAGTCATTTTTATAGTCATTTAAGGGTTTGTTGACATTACATCATCATGTAAAATTGTCTATAACTTTACACAGAAAAGGTTAGTAAGTAAGGGATAATATATAGTCAGCCGGTTGTTATCGCACATAACAACCGGCTGACAGTAAATTATCCCACTTATTACACGGCTACTAACCAAATAAATAAATACATGAACATAAATTATTGATTTTTGTTGAAATTATGTAATTTAAGAAGAAAGAAATAACTGAACAGCAGAAATCAACCTACGGTTTGTGTCAGAGTTCTGCCGGTGGTATCTTTTTGTGAAAAAGACCATCTGATTCCTCATTATTCAGCCTATTACAAGACTAATTCCCAAATAAATAAATAAATGGACATGAAACATTGATTTGCGTTAAAATTCTGTAATTATGTGAGAAGAAAGCGCTGAACAGTTGAAATCAACCTCCAGTTTTTGTCGGAGATCTGGTGGTGTTTATTTTGTGAAAATGTCCGTTTGAGTCTTCATTATCCAGGCTCTTACAAGACTACTTGCCAAATAAACAAATAAAAGGACATGAAACATTGATTTGAGTTTAAATGATTTTATTAGCTTACTTGAAGAGATCGCACAGTGATCCAAAAAGCAGGAGAGAATGCTCGCAGGACCCGGATGAGTGGTCTGATACGTGAATCTGCGGTTGTTACAGAGCAATATCGGACCACTAGATGCCACCGCTGACCAATCAGAATCGAGTATTCCAGTTAGCCGTGTAATAAGTGATTGTCACGCTAATATCATGTTAACACTCATACTGTTTACGTCTTGAGGCTATACTTTTGAAATAACAAGTATTTTAATGTTTACTTATTGGCCCCCGTTCACTTCCATTGTAAGTACCTCACTAGCTTTTTATCAAGAAAAGGAGGGATGAGTCAAAATGTAATTTTGTAGTAATCAACATTATGCCACAAATGCTGTTGATTTAGCTTAACTTGTATTGAACCCGGAATATTCCTTTAACTTCCCTGATATCTAGTATATTTGATGTTGTCTCAATATACAGTAGTCAAAATTTTCAGTTACAACTGACAAGTAACTGACAAGTAAGCGTGAGTCTAATGAAACGTAATTTTAAAAGTGTTCTTACTTTATTGATTTTTCTGTCTGAGAGCAGCTCTCAGCCAGAATAATCACATATGGACACATATACACGTGAAAACTGATGCACAGTATCAAATACACTGAATGCACGATAGTCCTAACTGTATCAATATGAAGACAAAATCAAATCCCAGATATTTTTCAGCAATTTTGAAATCCTGGCCAGATGCTATTTTCAGGTCTGAAAAAGAGCGCATCACCGGGAAAAAGAGGAAGTATGGTCACCCTACTTGAATGTTGTTTGTTGTAATACAATATACAGAGTATTGTTTTGATAGTGCCATAGAGCTGCAGTGTTTTTCGGGGAAATCAACCTACAAATGGCTTACACATTGAACTGGGATAAAAAAAAGAAGGTATTTTAACATTGAATAAATTACACACTTCACCATTAAAACTGTGAGAAATTAACTTTGCTATAACAGTAGTCACTCACCTGCTCTCCTCCCAGTCTTTGGGCTTCTTTGTCTCATTGGGTTTGATACAGCGGATGTAGTGTGGTGTACACTTCATCAAAGTGCTCACCAGATCGTTGGCTTGTTTCTGTCATTAGTCAGACAGAGAAAGGATGTCAAGCGGCTAAAATCACTAGCAAAAATCGTTAAATCATAAACCACAAATATTGCATTATTTGGCCTAATGTATCCTACTTTGTTGGACTGTGTAGTTATAAGTTATGAATCCAAGTTGAAAACTGAGAGAATCTACAAAGGTTAAGAGACCTACAAAGAGCCTTTAGTTTGGAGATACACCTGGTGGAGAGAACTAAAAACTTCTTAGCTCAACTCACCTTGATTTTACTCCCTGCAGTAGTGGGTCTGCCTTTCTTCTCAGCATTGAGGTTTTCCAAGAACAGGGCACGGATGAAAGGTCTATTGAAGAGAACCAAACCAGACAGGAATGATTCAGAGGCAGTGGAATGGGGACAGAGCTAGAATAATATAGCAGGAGAAATACAGACTGTAACAGACAGGAATGTTTTGAACTTGGGTCTCTTCACAGTAGACCAGTGTCACTTGAATTCCTGTGAGCCACAGTGCACATTGTTTTGGAGTTCATCATCACTGGGACAGGGCCAGAGTTTGAATACCTGTGGTTTTTAATCTTTGGCATTTACTAAATGTTAGCCTCACTCATTCCTGAATTAACTTTTTTACTGTGCATAAAGACCCAATTAAATCAAAACTGGAGTTTTGTGGCTTTTAGTCCATATTTTCTAGCATCCAGACCATCTATTAGCTAGAGTACTCTTAAAAGGTAACAAAATGCATTTTTAGCACATATGCACATTTACAGTTTGTCTCTTAAAGGAAACAGAGCGAAAAACATTGATGACTCATCTTGCACTCACTGACGTATAAAAAATTTGCTAAAATAGCAACAACTTCAAACATCATTGGTTCTTGTGTCATGATGTTTGGTAATGAGACGATCAAGAACCAATGAGATGTGATGTTATAGACTTGTCATCATTTGATTTGGGCTCTGTATAACTGATTTAACTGATTTGATTTGAGAGTGAATAACAACTTACATTTTGGTCTGTTCATCTTACAAAGAGAATGTGTGCCTTCAAAAGACTTGGAATACGACACAAATGTCACATGGTCTACTTTTATGACATTTTGGGTGCTTTTTAAGTTTAAACTTTTAAGTAAACTTTTGTCTTTGTGTCATCTTGGACTTACACTGACACCTAGTGGCTTGGATGCAGCATCATTTAAAATCAATTGTTTTCAGTTTCAGATGTCATTATAGACATTTAGTATTCACAGTCAGCCATGATTACTTTAATCAATGAGTGAAAGTGTCAAATAAAAGGATGGTTACTGAGATTAAGCGAGTTGTATTCGGCTGGTCATGTGATTCTAACATGGCAGCCCCCATGTGTGGACCCTCTCCAAGTAGAATAAAACAGCTTTTATATGGTTACTTATATGACTGGAGTCTTCATTTTAATGTGAGTGGTCATGATTTACTATATTGCAAAATTACAGTTCATGTCTTTAGGAGTTAAACTTTTTTAATGAGGAAAAAATTACTGAGTGCATCTTTAAAGTGAGTCACTTTCAACTACTATTGTATGTAAATAAGTGCACCATTTTTTTTTTTTATATATTCTTTTGTGTTTCGCATAAGAAGGAAAGTCATATGGGTTTGGAATGACATGAGGGTAAATGACAGTGATAAGGACAGAATGTTCATTTTTGGGTGAACTATTCCTTAAAGAACAGGCATTTGCACAGTGGCATCAGTTAAATGAATAATGAAAATAGAGGTGAAGATTTATCACTTTAAAGCACTTTTCTCTGCTAAAATCAGAGCACACTATTTGTACCGCTTCCACCTGTTAACAAGCTACTCAAGTTAAATTCAATGGCATTTCCGTATAGTCTTATATCAGAACAAATCCACCTGTAGCATCAGTAGTTATCAGATGCCAACAGGACATATCTGATGTAAAGAATCTCCTTGCCACAGCTTGAGCATGCTTTGTTCTTAATAGGGTCAAAGGTCAGGGGTGGAACTGCAGGACTACGTCTGCGCAGATAGATAGGAAGCCCTGCTTTGTCACACAACTCTTTTTTCTTTCTTATGTTCTTCGTATAAGACCTGCTTTCCGGTGCAAAGAAGTTCCCCTCTGAACTTGTGTGGGTGCGTAAGTCTATGCATGACAGCACGTGTCTGAACGCAGCCTGAAAGCCGACCCTCAGAAGGCTTCACTAAGGGCTGCATACAATAAGGCTGCAAGGAGACGGAGGGGACCGTTTGCACAGATGGCTTCTGGGGCCCAATAGAGGCCCAGGAAAACATAATAGCAGGGGCAACACTCTAGCCCGACTCCCCTGAGAGATAGAGGGCCTTTTGGACTCAGAAATGATGACAACCCCCAGCACACTTCTATAAAGGGCCCTCAGCTTTCAGCTGGCCTGATTATGCCTATGATTTACATATATTAATACATTCCAGGGTGCTCTAAGAGTCTGTTACAGGCAGCTGTTGAAGACTCATAGACAGACTGGTGGCTGTTATGATGGATGTGTGACACTTACATTTCACTGCTCTGCATCAGCTCGATCAGGTCAGTGAACAGCACATCCCTGTTCCTCTCACAGAAGCCATCTGCATCATAGGACACCTGAAAAGACAGAGAGCACACACACACACACACACACACTGTTATACAACTAATGAACAAAACAGTCTTCTTGTGTTGATGTAGAGTTAGAACATTGGAACTCATGCATGCAAGTACTAATTGTCTATAAGTATAATCTTAATCAGTGGTTCTCAACTGGTCGGTCACAAAAATAAACTACATATCTGCTCTTATAGGGTAAAGTATTGCTAAATGCAACTAATTAAATGCAACTAACCAACCGTATATAGTATTCATATATAGTTAGGACAGCAAAAATAAATAGGCTTATCAACTTTTAAAAGGGAGGATATGCTCTTATTTTTTGTTGTTCATCTCAAAATTACGGTGGGAAAAAAGCAGTTGCTTGTTTTAAATGACATATTTTTTATATATATTTAGGACTGTGTTCGATCAACATTTGATGTCCAGAGTAAAATCTGAGTCCCGAAGCAAAACCATTTGGGAACCCCTGATCTTAATATCCCATTATTCACTTTTTCATATTTAAAAAGCCATGAAAAAGAAAGGCCCTTATGCATACAGATCAAACTGAAATATTGGCTTGTATTCTGTGTATTGGTGCACTAAGTAAGTGAAATGCTGAGTCCTAGAAGATATAGATGTCCATTTTATATCAGAAGTTTTCCTTTGTCTGTGGAGCATGCTTATTATAAATCTAATTGTAGTGCAGGATGTGGACGGGCCCTCCCTGCCTCCCCACAGAGCACGCCTCATTGAACATGGGGTATGTGGTTGGGTACCACACATACTGAACTACCTCTAGGCAACAAAGAGTAAATGAGAGACTGAAAATGAGAAATGTAGAGAAAGAAACATGGAAGAAATGAGAAGGAAATATTAAAAGCTATGAGGAAAAAATAAGGGAAAGGAAAACATTTAACTTTACTGCAGACAATTGTGGGGAGGTGGATAAAGATATGCATGAGATAATGTGTGAGCCAGAAAGAGGCAAAAATACCTTGCCAGCATAATGGTGGATGATGAAGCCCTGGTTCCAGCTGTTAAAGTGCTCGTGGTTGTTGATCTGCATTCTGAGCTTCTGCAGCATGGTCTGGTCAGCACCTTCACCCTTCGCATGCATTGTAGCACACACATCGTCCAGTATACTCATGATGCCTGGAGGATTCTGAGAAAGGTCATTGAAAAACCCATATCTGTCAATGACTAATACATACTACCATGCAATTGTATCCAATACATCTTGCCAAAATTAAGTTATGAAATCAGGTCTCTAAGACTATGATCTGTTGGGTTTGGCTCAACTATACTCAGATTCAGAGTCTGAAAATTGCAGTAACTACAAAATCCACAGTAGAACCAAGTAACTATGAAGCCATTTTCATGAAGCCAGTTTCAGTGCTGGCACAGTTACTGCATTTTGCCTTTGTAGCGCAGCATACTAGTATCTGCAATCGTTTTGGTAACACTTTCTATGAAGCCCATATTTATAATGCATTGTAAAGGCATTATAAATGCATTATAGTGA
This sequence comes from Myxocyprinus asiaticus, assembly GCF_019703515.2. Taxonomy (NCBI): domain Eukaryota; kingdom Metazoa; phylum Chordata; class Actinopteri; order Cypriniformes; family Catostomidae; genus Myxocyprinus; species Myxocyprinus asiaticus. The sequence goes on from NC_059345.1 coordinate 30,809,698, forward strand.
ATTCATAATGTCTCATAATACACCTTATAACAGGTTATAACTTCTCATAAATAATTATAACTACAGTTATAATACATTACAAAACTTCCCCTATTCATAGCTGTACTTCAGAGTATAATGCATTATAACACAAGCAACATAAGATTTTAACACAGCAGAAGCTAATAAAGCTAATCGTATAAGTGCTAAATAGTGTAAACAGTCAAAAGGCTTTATGATGTGATCATATTATAAGTGGTCTTTGCTTGCTTTAAGTAGTTACAAAAGCAATATCTTCTTATAAACAGCCATAACATAAACTTGTAACATACAATACATTACAAGTCAAACTTATATGATGGAAGTTATTTAAGTAAAATAAGATAGAGTCCAATACAGAATCAGTTTGATTTTATTTTTATTTTTATGGCTACATGTGTGATCAACATACATATTTGTTTTTTCGTAATATCTCAAAATTTACATTGAAGGTGTTATTTTGTATTTTGTGCATGTGAAATGTACGTAACTTCCAGCTTGACTTGTAATATCTAATAACCAATTGACTTGTAATATCTAAAAATCACTTATGGTTGTTTATAAGACATTGCTTGTCACTTTACCTAAAGGTGCACTCAGTAATTTCTTCCTTATTAAAAAAGTTTAACTCCAAAAGACATGAATTGTAATTTTGCAGTATATGTAGGAAATCATGACTGCTCATTAAAATGAAGACTTCAGTCATCTCAGTAACCTTATAAAAGCTGTTTTATTCTACATGGAGAGGGTCCGCAAATGGGGGCTGCCACGTTAGAATCACATGACCTACTTGATCTCAGTAACCGTAAAGTAATCAAGGCTGACTGTGAATACTACATTTCAACAATGACACCTGAAACCGCCTGCCGGCAGGTCATCCCCGCCTCTTCGGACCTGGGAGGGTGACAAGGGGAGGGAAAAACAACAACAACAAAAAAACGATAGGGAAAGGCCAACACGAAGTGACAGCGGGAGACAGAGAGGAGAGAGAGAGAAAAAAATAAATAAAAATGTACTCGCCGGTTCTCCGATACGCCGTAGCTTGGTCATCAGCCACTCCTCCACCCTCTAGTGGACGACAGCCGCGCCTCCCCGGGCGGACCGGAGGCAGTCCTCTGGCCCCTGGTGGACGGAACGCCCCGCCGCGTTTTCGGTGGATGGAAGGGGTCTCCCCCTCCCCTGGCAGTGGTTCTACTGCTCCAGGCGGTTGGCCAAGAGCCCCTCCCTGCTCGCGGTCGGCGGACCTCTCGACCCCGCCACATTTTAGTGGCTGGTAGGGGTCTCCTCCGCCCCTGGCAGCGGTCCTGACTGCTCCAGGCGGATGGCTAGGAGCCCCTCCTCCCCTCACGGTCGGCGGCCGTTCCTCCGCTCTCAGGCGGCCGGGCTCCTCCGTCCCCCGGCGGATGGCCGCGGCTGCTCCGTTGGGGTGGATGGTAGTGGCGAGGACTCTACTATGGCGCATCCCTCCTCCTTCCCAGGTTTCGGCACCAGTGTAACAGTTCAATGGAAAGGAGGTGGCGAGAACCAGCTTGACAATATAAATAATGATTTAATGATTAACTTAAACAAAAAGACAAAAACAAACACATACAGGGCAGCTGCCCGTAACTCTCTCTCTCTCTCTCTCTGGAACTGCCGCCTCCGGTCGCCTTTATCCCTCTCGAGGGCTTGATTAGCCTGATTAGGGGCCGGGTGTGCAGCATCACGACCTGGCCCCACCCTCCTCCCTGCCACAATAACGTATCATAATTGATTTTGGTTACAATTGGTTACAATTATTTATGAGAAGTTATAACATATTATAAGGTGTGTTATGAGACATTATGAATTCAGTATAATGCATTTACAATCCATTATAAATATGGGCTTCACAGAATGTGTTACCATAGTTTTTACTCCATATTTTACAGAACTTAAAACTCCTGAAAGGAATAAAAATACATTCATCTTTGATCAAAACGCTCACCCACAGGCCCCCTTTTTTTATATCATATCACATGCATACACAGCTGCCGCCCATCTGACTGTACTGTAAGAATGTGTGTGCTACTGCCTTTCTGACCCAGCTGAGAGAATTCACTCGTCATTATCTCTCTTTCTACTCGGAGTCCAAACCTGAAGGGAGTGAAAAGCTCCCACTGCACAGAAAACAGCTTGTAAATTTCAGTAGTGTGGCTCACAGAGGTATGAGGGACAGAGGCCTCTCATATAGAAGCACTTTCGCACACACTGTCACACCGCTATGGATGGTTAAAGTTCTCCCTTGTTGTGAATTTCATGGGTCTTTGTGTTTCATCTTTCTGCGGGAGGAGCTAATTGAATTAGGGGTCATATCAACTAGTTTGAGGCCTGTAGACGAAGAGTCACTGGAAGAGAATAGAGGCTTGTGTGGATGTGAATCTGAACTCTTCCGTTTGGCCAGATGGCAATATTTAAATGCATTCAGGATGGACAGATCAGTTCCAGGTTTTGGAACAGGTGGATGTTTGATTTGGTAAGTTAGTGGAACTTACAATTTTACTCTCAATGAGGTCACAGACAATCTTGTTGTTGAAGTACTCTATGGGAGTCCAGCGGATTCCTTCCTGTACATACTCCTCCTGAAGAAAGAGTGAAAGGAGATAAATGAAAATCAATGAATAATATACTAGGGTGGAGCAGAAATGTATGCTTTATATCTCTCGAGAACTAGGTTAAGGGACTTAAATGACAAAAATCAGTGTCACATATTTCAAGAACAGTAGATGTGTAAATCAACATATTAACAAAAATAACACCACTGAGGAAATGATGTGTTACCTGTTCGGCTTTAAGAGTCAACTCAATGAAAATCTGCTGCAGCTTTTCATTCACAAAGTTTATACAGAACTGTTCAAATCCATTTTTCTAAAAAAAAAAAATTATAATAACATTCATAACACAACATTGTTATATGCTGTATAGTACAGGGGTCGGCAACCAATGGCAAGCGTGCCAATGCTGGGTAATCACTGGCACACCAGCAACAGCGAGAGAGGAGTAGACTATTTTATTTATATAAATTCCGCACCAGCATTCCACTCTACATCTTGATGTAATCCTTCCTCATGATTACGCAGCATGTTTTCATCAGCTGAATGGGAGGCTAAACACTATTAAAGTGTGATGAGACTCGCGCTGCACATGCAAGCCATTCGCACATCACGAGCTGTCAGCGCTTCACTTTCGGTTAATTGCACGAGTAAACGTGCCCGCTTTGCTTCGGTCAGGTTGAGCTGATGACAGTCTATATTCTGTGTTTCATTTGTTTCTTTTTGCTTTCAGAACAACATGTGATGTAATAAGGAAAACACCACTATTAATCCTTGAGATTCCCATTACCCAGCTCTGCGTGATTTTGAAAAATGTATGACATAATATAAGAAATATTTAAGATTCCACACTTTTTGTGATCAGTAATCAAATAAGCAAATTTGTGACATTAACTGTAACTTATTTTGTACAAAAGGACTGGCTTTCTTTCATTAAAGCACTTCCAAAAGATGCTTTGTGAAAATTCACATGCAGGATCATGATTATATCATAATCATCAGGTTTTGCAAAATCAGAAAATGGACTCAAACTTCGAAAAATCACATACATGCGCATGGCATCGGCACAGCCACTGACCCGGAAAATAACAAAATTGGCACTCCATGTCAAAAAGGTTGCCGATCCCTGGTATAATATATAATTATGAACCCAACATGAACACTATTCACGTGACAAAATTCAATTATAGTGGTGACAAATACAAAACAAATAACATGCTAAATCAGGTGGCGAAGCAGAAAACACAAACAATGACAACTATTGATTCTTCCATGGTTAATTGGAATTGGAAGAGTCATAAACAGGCTCAAATTAAAAGGGTTGAAAGCCCTGTTATCCAGTTTTATCGTTCTTATGGAGGACAATGCAGGTGGTTATCTGAAAGGCCTTAATACTACATGCTATCAGATTATCAGATTATAAATCAGTCATCTCATTAGTTCGATTAGATAGCAAAACATCCTGTTTTTTACACAACTACATCCAAAATAATAAGGTGATTACTGACAAAATAAAATGAAATTATAACTTAAATAAGATAATACACACACCTGAAATATCTCAAAGCCATAGATATCCAATACACCAACGTTTAGCTCTTGACGGTCCTTCACCATGGCTTTATTGATTGACTAAAAAATAAAATTAAAATAAAAAAACACAGGAATGCATTCTGTTAAGTACTTTTTCCTTCATTAACTACAATAACATTCCTGATCTAGATGCATATGGCTTATACCTCTACCAGGTAGTCAAAAACACGAGAGTGCAAAGCTTTAGAGAGAGCATCTCGTGTGAAACACGCCTGTTCCACGTTCAACGTCACGTCAATGGACTCTGATTTGCCCCCCCACTTGCCATCCATCTTACGGCTAGTGAGTTTTTCTTTCAGACGCAGCTGATCGATGCCCAAAAGAAAGGCAGGAAATGCAAGAACTATGAGAAAAGGGCAAAAACAAAGAATAGTTAGGTAAAAATTTATATTTTGAACAGAATGACTTAAAGCAGTGGTTCTCATTATTATTATTATTATTTTTTTTTGGTAAAGCCCCCTTTGAAACATAGACAATAAATTAATTGCCAACTAAAGCCTTCATTAGCCAGATAACAAAAGACAATGCTTCTGTGTATACTTGCGCAGTTAATTCAGGATGGACTTCAAAAACTCTTTATCTAAAAACTTTTATTCATTAGGTTGGCTTGAAAAAGCCAACCTACTGATCTACCATTTAAACTATTATTCTTCTTCTAAGATCCAAAATTTCTCAACGCTACTCCTCTTAGAGCTTTAAAGCTACATCCACCAAACTTGGGACATACCTTCAGACTGTTCTGACTCGGTTTGCTATATCTTTTCTAACCGAAATTACGCTATTCCTTTAGCGGACTTCCGAACAGGCTTGATTTTATATTGTCTTCCATTCAAGATTTTTTAACTATACTTACTTGAAAAGCTTTCAAGCTACATGCACACAAACCATGATAGACAAACTAGAAAAACATACTAGAAACCTAATGACATGCTAGCAATAACTAGCATCATGCTAAAAACACTTAGCTAAGTGCTAAAACATGCTAGCAACACCTAGCTAAATGTTAAAACATGCTAGTAACGTCTAGCTAAGTGCTAAACATGCTAGCAACACCTAGCTAAGTTGCTAACACATGCTAGCGACATGCTAAAACATGTTAGCAACATCTAGCAAAGTGATAAAACATGCTAGCAACACCTAGCTAAGTGCTACAACATGCTAGTGACATGCTAAAACATGTTTGCAACACCTAGCTAAGTGCTAAAACATGTTAACAACATGCTAAAATATGCTAGCAACACCTAGCTAAGTAATAAAACATGCTAGCAACACCTAGCTAAGTGCTAACACACGCTAGCAATGCCTAGCTAAGTGCTAAAACTTGCTACTTACATGCTAAAATATGCTACCATTGCTTAGCTAAGTGCTAATACATGCTAGCAACCTGCTAGAATGTTCTAGCAACACCAAGCTAATCTATTTATCTATCTATTTATCTATCTATCTATTTGTCTGTCTGTATGTCTGTCTATCTATCTATAAACTTTCAGACTAGGATTTTCAAGCTAACCTAAAGTTTGTCCACAAAGTTTTCAATCTAGTTAATCTTACAGTTCATACAAAATCCTTGTTTAAACATTGGCCACCAACATCTACTCAGTTTACTCATTTAACCCATGACTTGTACTACACATAAATAATATTGGCATTATTTTAATGCTGTATAGTCATAGGGCCCCTCTTGATTTGACTTGAAACAAGAAATTGATACTGCTGAAGGACCAATGTTAATATATAATAGCTCACACTTCTATGGAATGAGATCAACTTTTTTATTATATTATTATAGTAAGATCTACCATGCAAAACATTGTAATCAGTGTTGTCACGATTAATCAGTAGTCGATACAAATACCAGAGAAACAGAAGACTACAAAGCACAGTTCGGAATGCTGAGAGGATTATTGGTTGCCCCCTGCCCTCCCTTCAAGGACTGAACACTTCCAGAGTGAGGAAAAGGGCTGGAAAAATCACTATGGACCCCACTCACCCAGCCCACTGCCTATTTTAACTGTTCCTGTGCCTGATGGTTCTGGTGCTCTGAGCACCAGAACTGTCAGGCACAGGAACAGTTTTTTCCCTCAGGCCATCCATCTCATGAACAGTTTAAAACTGCCCCATTAAGCAATAATTATGTGCAATATACGGCTGTCTATTTACATTTATCCAACATATCCTACCTCTTCTGCCATTACATTCCCTTGCTTCTATATAAAACAGATTTGTATTTGTACATACGTATATATGTACAAGAACATATATTCTTATTGTGCATTTCTATATATACTTATATTTTCTATTCGCTTTTTATTTTTATTCTATATTTTTATTATCTCTACCTTGTTGTATTGTTTGTGCACTAGAAGCTCCTGTTACAAAGACAAATTCCTTGTATGTGTAAGATTCTGATTCTGAAATTTGATGATTCCAATATCAATTTCAACACAACAAAAACTAATACTAATTTGTTAATTAAGAAAACATTGTTTCAATTTCAAGTAATTATTTAAGACAAGCAAACAGTCAGTAATAAAATGAGAACAAAGAAACAAATTACAAGCAACAGAAGCAAATAATAATAATAAAAAAAAAACGATATTACAAAGAAATACACATTTAGAAAACAGTGCTTGAAATTTTTCACAGCAGTATCAATTATTCAAGTAAATTCAGAATGAATTGTAGTGAAACGTGACATAAAACTACTTATATTACTGGTCTTCACTGTATAATTATAATACATGAATACTTTTTAAACCAACTAAAACAATCCAGCCAAGAGAAGTAAGTGGTTTTCTAGTTTTCTTGATATTATTTTTTGATTATTAAGGACATAGACAGTGGCAGAACTAGGCGGCATTACACAAGTCCGATATTTCGTTACAAATCCACTTTTTTGTCCCAGTAATTGCATTTACTTTAAACATAACGGGCTGTGTTTACATTAAAAGCCAAGACTGCCATTTTAATGAAATTTTTACGTGTATTTGAGTGTTTAGGCAAGAATGTGGCAATCTTTCATGCCCTCCTACCTCCACGCCCCCTATTCAGGACGCGCCCCACACATTGACAACAACTGAAAAGGTATAGTTCACCCAAAAATGAAAATTCTGTCATTATTTACTCACGCTTATGTTGCTCCAAACCAGTATAACTTTTTTCCATGGAACACAAAAGGAAATGTTCACCATTCACTTTCATTGTATGGAAAAATCTGCTATGAAAGGGAATGGTAACTGAGGTTAACAATATGTCTAACATCTCCCTTTGTGCTTCACAGGAGAAAGAAAGTCATAGCGATTTGTAACAACATGAGGTTTAGTAAATTATGACAGAATGTTCAGTTTTGGTGTCAGTTAAAAAAAGAACTGATATGGACATCTCTGGTATTGATTAGAATATTACACCCCTTTTCTAAAAAAAAACAAAAAGGAAACTCCAGATGTCTTAGGGGTATATTCTACCAGATCTAAAATATATGACTCATGTGCATTTTTTAGTGTGTGGTTTAGCCACAACAATAGATCTCTTCTGAAGAGAGGCACAGGTAAGATGAGAGTCACTGACAGCCCTGCACCTCACTTTATCTACGAAGCACCCCTCCCTGCCTCATCATCACTGACTCATCTCTTCAAAAAGGAAACTGCCCTCATTCAGCATCAGAAAGCAATTTACTCTGTCATACTCATTCGAATATAAGGGTGTGGTAGAACAGAGCGTACTAACCAGCTTTACAAAACAACTCATCTATAAAAAGATCTGGGAGTGTCCATGGCTTTCAATACAACTAGTCTTACATGTTGTAATCAAAGACTTCCATTTAAACTAATCTTTGAATTTGCAATAGAAAGTTTTCGCAACTGCACTCATAAACTCAGACTCGACATGGACCCATATTGCCCTTCATACACAACTCAATGGTCACAAAGATGGTTTTGCCATAAGCAGGCGGCAGTGCGGTTGTGCTGCATGTGGTTTTAACATTGGTCAGCCAACACTAAATGTGTGAAAGCCGCTGGCGGCAGACAGGAAGTAGGGTTGGGGGCTGGTTGGGGGGCAGAACAGGAAAGGCACAGATAAGCTTCGTCGGCTCCCAGCATAGCATGGCTTTATGCCACAGCAAATAACCTCGGCCATTAAAATTCATTACTCCACCTGGAAGCTTTGGGAAACTTGGAGGGAAAGAGAGGAACTAGAGAGGTGGGCTGGACAATAGGAAGTTCTGCATTTCACTGTGTAATTTTAGGCTATGATATAATAAGCAGATACCAGGCACATAAACACAGCCTTATTTTCTGGGGTAATTTAGTGTGGCAAGACAGCCTGGCATGAGCCCTAAATTAATGCAATGAAAGTATCTACAGTATCACATCATAGTTGAAATGAGGACACCAAAAATAAGAGTAAAATTAAATAACAAACACAGCTACAAATACGTAAAATTACACTGAGCAGGATGCCAGGTTTCAGAGGTGAGGTTTTGAGGGTCTTTTGAGGGTACATACACTCATCATTTTCTACAGCAGCATAATTTCCTGCTTCCCTGAAGGCAATGTTCCCAAGGTGAAGAATTCCTGCCACAATCTGCAGCACCATGGTGCGATCTATACCTGAGATACCGATCACGTCCATGGCATGCTAGGGTCAAGGAGAAAGAGAGGAGAAACAGGAGGTAACAACAACACTGTCTGAGAATATGGAAAATACTCTGCATGCACAATTATTAGGCAAACTGTTTTCCTCAGGATTAATTTTATTGTTGAACAAACACAATGCTCTCAGTCAATCCAAAATGTTATTGGACCTCAAACCTGAATGTTTAACAAAGGAAAAGTGAGTTTTGTCTTTCTCAGGGGAATATATAATTGTGCGCAATTATTAAGTAACTATTAGTGTGCACAATTATTACGCAACTAAATTAAAAAAAGAATTTCTCCCAACTCAATTGTTTATTCTCAATTTTTAGAGTAAGTGCAACAAATAAGTAACACAAAATGACGATTAAATAAAATTTTTGGCCTTTCAAATGTATTCAGTGACCAATATAGCCACCCTTCTTTTCAGTAACTGCCATGAGCCTTCCATCCATGGAGTCTGTCAGTTTCTTGATCTGTTCACGATCAACTTTTGCTGAAACAGCAACCACAGCCTCCCAAATGCTGTTCAAAGGGGTGTATTGTCTTCCCTCACTGTAAATCTCACATTTGAGAAGGGCCCACAAGTTCTCAATAGGATTTAAGTCAGGTGAGGAAGGGGGCCGAGTCATTATTTGGGCATCTTTGAGGCCCTTGCTGGCTAGCTAAGCAGTGGAATACTTGGATGCATGTGATGGAGCATTGTCCTGCATAAAGATCATGGCCTTCTTGAATGCTGAGGACTTCTTCCTGTACCACTGCTTGAGGAAAGTACTTTCCAGAAACAGTAGGTTTAGGAGTTGAGTTTCAGTCCATCTTCAACTCCAAAAGGTCCAACAACCTCATCCTTAATGATAGCAGCCCATACCAGTACCGCTCCTCCACCTTGCTGGCACCTGACTCGAAGTGGTGGCCTGTGTCCATTAGTGATCCAGCCACAGACCCATCCATCTGGTCCATCAAGAGTCACTCTCATTTCATCTGTCCATAAAACCTTTGAAAAATCTGTCTTCAGGTATATCTTTGCCCAATCTTGACGCTTCAAATTGTGAATCTTATTCTGTGGTGGTCGTGTTTCAGCCCTCTTGACCTTGGCCATGTCTCTGAGCACTTGACACCTTGTACTTCTGGACACTCCAGGTAGGTTGCAGTTCTGGAATATGGTAGCACTGGAGGATAATGGGTTCCTGGTAGCTTCACATTTAATTTCTTCTCAAGTCTTTTGCAGTTAATTTGCGCCTTTTCTTTTCCATGCGTTTTTTGCGCCCTGGTTGACTATTCACAACAAAATGTTTGATTGTCCGGTGGTAACGCATCAATAGTTTAGCTATTTCAAGAGTGTTGCATCCGTCTGAAAGGCATTTTACAATTTTGGACTTTTCAGTGTCAGTTAAATGTCTTTTTTGGCCCATTTTACTATGAAGCTTAATGAAGCTGCATAATAATTATGCACACCTTGATATAAGTCACTTTCGCCACACCCACCCTCATTACACAAATACATATCACCTGAAAATGATCGAATCCAATAAGCATTCAAGTTTATATGGTTTTGAGTTTGAAAATGTGCATGGAAATAATGATAAGATCAGAATAGCCACTTGCCTAATAATTGTACATGCATATTTGATCAGGCAATAACTTCACAGCTAAATGAGACTCCAAGAAAAACGGTGTCTAACTCAAATACCAAGCTGCCTATGTCACAATTACCATAGTTTCCTGGAAATCGTGCTTGTCGTTAATATCGTCAACCTTGTAGGAACCTGACTGGTTGAGGTAAGTGTAGTAATCCAGGTTGGTGATGCCCAAACTGCTTTTCTGGTCTGCACTTGCTCCTTCTATTAACTGCATACAGAAATAGAAGAATACATCACACAAAGTCTTCTGTCCTGATTAAATCTCTCTATTTTATTAAAACAATTAAAGGTATAGTTCACCAAAAAAATGAAAATTTTTGTCTGTTGTACTAAACCCACATGTCTTTCTCTTTTACATGGAACACAAAAGGTGATGGGTAACATTTTATAATAAAGTTCCATTTATTAACATTTTGGCACTTTTCCACTGCACGTTACGATTCGACTCGACTCGACTCTGCTCCCTTTACTTTTCTGAGCTCCCTTTTCCACTGCAGTTTATTGCAGCCTCAACGTGGGTGGGATTATAGGCTGATCGTCATAGTTGTGCCGCCTCTACTGCCGTTACATCATCTTAAACGCGACACAAACACACAACAAAGGAGCAATGGAGGATATTGAAGGAATGGTGTTCTTGATTCTCGGCACGTGGCTGTTTTTCACACAAACTTTGTTTCAAAAGAGGCTGACGGCAGCAATACAAAATACCGCTAAAAAAACAGGAGAGTTTGGGAAATCATACACCAAAGCGCCGACAAGGACATCACTGTGTTAGCTCAAACACGACGCACGAGGGTAAGCTAACCTGCCATCTAGCTTATCGCAATGACGCTGGTAGTGAAGATTCTCTCTGACCAATCAGTGATCTGCAAGGTTTTGACGTCACATTTAGTATCGGCTCAGCTCGCTTGGAACCTCGACCGAGGTGGTACTAAAAAAAGTACCAGGTACCAGGTACTATCCACAGTGGAAAACCCCCAAAAAGCAAGCAAAGTCGAGTTGAGTCGAGATGAGCCGTACCGTGCGGTGGAAAAGCCCCATTAGTTAACAACATTGGTCCCACTTTATATTAGGTGTCTTTAACTAATATAAACTAACATTAAAACACATACAATACAATGCATTTATTGTGTAACTACATGTTGTTCTCCAAAATTCTCACAAGATTAACATTTGCTGCTACTGAGGTTGAGGTACTGTATGGGAAAGAGTAGGGTAAGGGGTAGGGGTAGGGTTTAAAGAAAGGGTTGGGGTAGGGTTAGGGATAGGGATAAGGTTAACAGTGTAACCACAGATTTAATTAAATGTAGGTACTTTAAATGCAGGTACAATGCAACAACACGTATGTACATAACAAGTAGTAGTTAAAGACACCTACCCTAAAGTAGTTCCACAACATGGGTTAACATGAACTTACAATGAATAATAAGTTTACAGCATTTATAATTCTAAGTTAATGTAAATTTCACCATATAGTAATAGATTTTTAAAGTCAAAAGTTGTATATGTTAACAATAGTTAATGCACTATGAACTAACATGAACTAACAATGAACAATTGTGTTTTTATTAACTAACATAAACAAAGATTAAATATTAAATAAAGATTAAAAATACAATGTTTATTTGTAGTTCATGATACCTAATGCATTAAATAAAGAGCACCTATTATGGTTTTTCAAATATTACCTTTCATGTAGTGTGTTATATAGCTGTTTGTGAATGTAAAATAGTCTGCAAAGTTTCAAAAATCAAAGTGCACGACAAATTGACTCCCAAAAGAAAGAACCGATTCTGAACACCTGAAATGAGTCGTTAGTAATTCCAGACTTACTTCCTGTACTAACCTACATAATTTGGTTACAAAAAACCCGCCTCTGGTCTTCATTGGCTGCTCGTGAGCCGCTTTGACCTGCCCTCAAACACTACAGAGCAGTAGACCAATCACAACAGACTGGGACATCTGACCAATCAGAGCAGAGTAGGCTCTCTGAAAGGAGGAGTTTAGAATGAATCCTTTAGAATGGATCATTGAACCAGTCGTTTTTGACGCTGGGAAAAAAGGTAATGCTGCAATTTAAATGATGAGCAAATTAAAGTGTTTTTTTGACCTTGGATGCATGTAAATCTATTTTATGAGACCTTTGAAACAAAATTAGGCATGTTTAAAAACCATAATAGGTGCTCTTTAACATATTGAACCTTATTGTAAAGTGTTACCAGTGATGTTATGCAGAATGTTAGCCTCAGTCATCATTCACTTTCATTGTATGGAGAGAAAAAAAAAGATGAAATGAAAGTGAATGGTGACTGAGGAAAATATTCTGTCTAACATCTCCTGGAAGAAAGAAAGTCAAATGACGTGGAACAACATGCGAGTGAGTAAATGAAGAGAGAATTTTCATTTTTGGGTGAACTATCCCTTTAAGTTCTAGTAAGTCATAACAGGAAATTAGTCAAACTCTCCAAACCTTTGAAACAGAAACAGACTCATTAAGAGGATGTCAGACAGACTCTCCCTCTTCCAAAGTCTTCAGATGGTAAACTGAGAACAACACAACCTGCTTTTCAGAGCCAAATGGCTCCATATTCCCTTTCCTGGACTTCACTGCAGTTATTATTCATTCAATTTTTCCTCATAACATAGTGTACTTATACTACCGCCGGACACAGTGACATTTGAAAGAATCCCACATCAGCACTTAGGTCCTGGTTCTCACCTGGTAGAAGATGTGGAAACTCCTCTCTCCAGGATTCCGCATCACAACCCGTGATTTTTCCAAAAGGAAGTTGGAGATTTTCCCACCATCTGGCTCACCACCGGAACTGAACTGAATCTCAAAGTATTTCCCCTGTCAGGGAAGATGAATGTTAATACACACACACACGATGGACTGCAGGTGTATGTGTATGCCCAGAGCTGACAGCAAGAGGAAATAACTTTACATATACACACACACTCACACACATTCAAACCTCTTCTCTGTCATTTATACTGTATGTCTTTCTCTATTTGTATATATGTGTTGCAGCTGTCTACAGTCAGCAGACATGCCCTGTCCATTTGATCCATTTGTGTCACATCTAATCATTCTTCCTACAACTAAAAATACAACAAACCCAAAAGAACAAAAACAAAACTGACATGTCTGTGTTTAGGAATCATGTGGCAGAACTGCAAGTATATGTGGCATACAGGACATTTTGTAATGGCTGCTTCGTTGTAATGTTTTCTAAGGGCAGTTAAGGACTTGTGGAACGCAGCCAAAAACAATTCTTAATTCTACAAAGTCTAAAGTAAAATATTGCGCTAAGTTTGGGTCAAAGCCCTAGATCACATCACATTTAAGCAACTGTTTTTCTTTATTGTACCAGTGACCACAGTGGCTATACTTGGGCTTTCCTCTTAGCCATTATAAATTTGGCCCTTTGTTTCTTAACTTCTTGCTTGCTTTTATGTCTGTGTGCTTTTAAACTGGATAATGGCTCTGTTTTTGTTGTTTCAACAACAATTGTGGAACCCTCGCAAAATTATCCTGAGGGCAAAATGCAGCACAGTCATCTGCTGACTGCTTTCCTCAATAAAATACATCTACAGGAGGATGTTCAATGCTTACAAATCGACTGGAGTTGTTGTTCCTCACTGTCTTAGCATTTCCAAAGGCCTCCAGCAGAGGGTTGGACTGTAGAATGATGTCTTTGACATGCTGTGAAGGTATGTACAGGAGAGAAGGGGAAAAAGTGAAAGTTACATTGAGAACAGCATCTAGGCAGATCTGGAACTGGATCAGATTAGTAGGTAACATCCAACAAGCAATAAAAATACATGATACACACATAACCTGTACACACGCACATCAATTGTCAGTATGCTCATACATTCCAAACACACACACACAAGACTTTTTCAGGCCTGGAAATCAAAACATTTTCTAGGGCCATGGGAAACCAGGCACTAAAGGAGCTAAATGTATGATACCATTGTTTTTTTTGTTATTAACAATTTTTATTGATTCCATTCAACAAATTAAATAAACATCACAGAAAATGCGGAATCAAATTATGTACAATTAAACCCTTCCCCCCGAACACCCCCACCCGACACAAACACACCCCAGTGGTCATAAATATTTGGAAAAAAAAAATATAAAAAAATAAACACAAAACACGCACACACGCAAAAAATAAATAAATAAAAAGCATATTTTCAAAAAACAATCAAATTGCACACACATATTTAAAACTAGAGATCCCTCTCCACTACCCCTCCCCGAAAGTCTTCCAAAAAGGCCAAATATCTGCCCCATTTCCTATCAAATAACCCCATACATCCCTTCCTCAAAGGCTGCCACCCTCCCCATCTCCGAGCACCACTCATGAAATGAGGGCACTCCAACCGACCTCCAACCCCTTAAAATAACCTGTCTGGCGATCATGATGCTCGTTAGGACCCAACTCTTTATGTGCTGATTCTCGATGTCGATGACCACCCCATCGCCCAAAATACAGAGTCCGGGGCAAAGTGAAAGCCGAGTGCCCAATACATCACATATAAGGCTCTGAAATTTCAACCAGAATTCCTGGATCACAACACACCCCCAAAAGACATGAGTTATGTCTCCAACCTCTGATTGACATCGCCAGCAGGTGGGTGTGTCTTTAAGACCAAGCCTATACAATCTGGAGGGGGTCCAATAAAATCGATGTAAAATCTTAAATTGCATAAGGCGAACCCTTGCATCTCTAGATGCAGACTTGACATTTTTTAGGATCCTAGCCCACACCCCCTCCTCCAATGTCAAGTTTAGATCTTTCTCCTATAATCTTTGGAGAGAATTCAAAGTTCCGTCCCCCAGACTCTGATTTAGCAGGGAGTAATACACTGATGCCTCATGACCCTTCCCAAAAGCAGCAATCACCACTCACAGAGTATCTGCTGCACTGGGGAGGTGCATGCCACTCCCAAAAACAGTGCAGAGAAGGTGGCGCAGCAGTAAATACTTATAAAACTGAGATCTGGGAATGCCAAAATGTTGAACCAAATTTTCAAAAGGTCTAAACACTCCACTCTCATATAGGTCACCAAGTGTACTAACCCCCCTCACAATCCAATCTGACCAACAAAAAGGGGACTTATCAATACATAGTTTAGGTTCAGCCATATGCTCGAGGCTACATTTAAATAAATATCAGAATTAAACACTCTGGACACTTTTGTCCATATCGAGTGCAAATGCAAAATAATGGGGTGCGACTTAACCTCTCCGGCTAGTTTAATTGAAAGGCTTTGCAGTGGCGAGATAGGGGCAAGAACTTCCTTTTCAATACAAAACCAGGAAGGGGCTCTCTCAGGTGGAAGCGACCAATGAGCCAAATGTCTAAGACCGAATGCATAATAATAAAACAAAATCTTGAGTAGGCCTAACCCACCTTTGTAAATCGGCCTATGTAACTTATTGAAATTTAACTTATTGATGCTTATTGATGCTTACCATTCCAAATGAAGGACTTCGCTATGCTATCAAATTGCTTGAAATAAGAGAGGGGGACATCTACAGGGAGAGACTATAGCAGGTAGTTGAATTTTGGAATACAATTCAATTTAATAACATTAACCTTCCCAATCATCGATAAGTGTAATGAAGCCCACCTGTCCACATCATTCGAAAACCTTTTTATTAAGGGATCAAAATTAACTCTGACTAAATCAGACAAATTTGCTGGGAATAGAATTCCCAAATACTTAATTCCCTGTTTGGGCCACTGGAAGGCACCCGGCTGGAAGGCCGTTACTGGACAGTATGCTGTCAAAGCCAAAGCTTTGGATTTAGACTAATTAAATTTGTATCCTGAGAACTTGGAAAAGGAGTTAATAATTCTGTGGAGGCAAGGCATAGATCTATTGGGGTCGGAGACGAATAATTAAAAATCATCTGTGTAAAGCAGAAGCTTATGCGCCACACCTCCCGCAATCACCCCTGGAAAATCATCCTCCTTTCTTATCGTGGCTGCTAATGGTATCAGGACAAGACAGAATGAATAAACCCCATCTGATCTATATGTATAAGTGATGTCATAACTTTACTTAATTGATTAGCCAAATTTTTGACAAAATTTTTACATCTAACTGGATCAGGGAAATTGGGCGGTAACTTTTACACTCGCTTGGATCTTTGTCCTTTTTAAGAATCAGACTGATCCGGGCTTGGTCATGGTTGGAGGAAGCTTACCATTCTTTAATGATTCCGATAAACTTCTAACAAATGTGGAGCCAGTTAAGATACCATTGTTTTTAGATTTTATTTGACATACACTCACTGAGCACTTTATTAGGAACACTATGGTCCTAATGAAGTTCCCGACGTGGTCTTCTGCTGTTGTAGCCCATCCGCCTCAAGGTTCGACGTGTTGTGCATTCTGAAATGCTATTCTGTTCACTACAATTGTACAGAGTGGTTATCTGAGGTATTGTAGCCATTCTGTCAGCTCGAAGCAGTCTGGCCATTCTCCGTTAACCTCTCTCATCAACAAGGCATTTCCGTCTGCAGAACTGCCACTCACTGGCATCGTTCTGAGTAAACTCTAGAAACTGTTGTACTTGAAAATCCCAGGAGATCAGCAGTTACAGAAATACTCAAACCAGCCCGTCTGGCACCAACAATCATGCGACGGTCTAAATCACTGAGATAAAATTGTTTCCCCATTCTGATGGTTGATGTGATTATTAACCGAAGCACCTGACCTGTCTCTGCATGATTTTATGCATTACACTGCTGCCAAATAACTGGCTGATTATATAATCGCATGAATATGTAGGTGTACAGATGTTCCTAATAAAGTGCTCAGTGAGTGTATGTTATTGAAACATCAGCTTGGTAAACAATTTGAGATTTCTGTCTTTCTCCATACAAGTAGCAAGGAGCTGTACTTGTATGCCTAGAAATAAGCTGCCCAGTGACTTGCTCCAATAAGGATTTCGTTATGAACATTAAGAGCTTTTTTAATCTGCAAGGAACCATTTAGACAACTCCAAAACCCTATACAGCGAAATATGGTTCTTAATAAGAAGAGTTGTTTGTTGAATCTAAATTATTGCAAAGAACAATAGAAGAAGCTTTCTTTTTAAGAGTGTACCTGCACACACACAAGCCACAAAATATTTAAAGAATGCTATAACGCAAAGTCACATAGTTGGTGTAAACAAACAACAGCCAAGGGCTTGTTTGCATTAGCAACACCAGGAAAAACAGGCATGAATCATTTGCATATGGACAGAGGTACTATAGGGTACCGAATAAAAACGTCTGCGTGGACTAAAAGAAAAAAAAAAAAACACAGACAGATAAAAAGAGAGAGAGGCAGAAAGACAAAAACAGATGCAAAAGGGAGACAGACAGAGACATAGAAAGTTGGAGGAATGCCAAAGTAACACATCCCAGGTATCAGGATGCACCTTACAGCAATGGTGGTCATATGATCATAAGGCAATACGGCATCATAGGGATCAGAAAAAGCAAAGAAACAGAGGAGCAGGCAGGACATATTACTGTTCCACTACAATACTCTGCTTTGTTCAAAAGCACAACACACATCCCTGCTGAAAAGACTAACATGGTGTAACGGGGTTCCATGAAAAGGAGGAGGCGAGAACCGGCTTGACAATATAAATGATAATTTAATGATAAACTTAACCAAAAAGACAAATACACACACACACACACAGGTGTCGGACAGCTGTCCGTAACTCACTCACTCTCGCACCGCCATCTCCGGTCGGCCCTATCCCTCTCAGGCTTAATCAGCCTAATTAGGGGCCGCGTGTGCAGAATCACGACCTGGCCCTGCCCTCCGCCCTGCCACACATGGGTCACCAGCTTACTCTGTTTTTTGCTTAGCGAGCAAGACTTCTTTGCTCAGCTACCTTCATCAGAAGCATTTTGGCTTGTAAATAGCATGGCTTATGCTAGTTAACCAGCTAGACCTGCACCAAACCAGCACTAACCAGCATAAATTAGCCTGAACCAGCATGGAAATTCATGCTGGTCTAAACTGGTGTTTTTAGCAGGGATGATGTAGTTTACCCTAATACCATCAAAACACAAGGCTCAGCTAGTTTCATTTGATTTGATACACAGGGAATCATAGTGGTTATTCATTGCCAAACCAAGTATATACTAATCAATAGAGGGTTTAATGCAATCAGATTAATGCTATGAACAATTGTCAGTCCACTGAACTGACTCACATGGCTGCTACAGGGGCTGAGGGGGGATTGTGAGGGACAGATGGCTGCTGGAGGGATTTGGGGGATAAAGGGATGACCATGAGAGACAGAGGTTGAGGACTGATGTGAGATATGAAGTTTATAATAGATGAGGATTCTTGTTTAATACCACAATAAGTCTTGTCTAAATCTGAAAGTGTCGGTACGTGTTCAAGGAGTTTTCATGCTTGTTCATTCTGCCCAGCTCACCTGTACTCTGGGACCTCCACCTGAAACTTTGGAAATGTAGCTCATGATGTACTTTGCTGCAACTGTTTTTCCTGCTCCACTCTCTCCACTGAGAAAAACACAAAAAATGACAATAATAAGCATAGTTAATATTCATAATGTAATGGGCATAAATACACTCCTGTACAAATATAAACACAAATATTATTGCTTTCCAAAGAAAAAAATATCCTTAAAATTCCTGAAGAAAAAATTAGACTGTCACGGTTGCATGACATGAATTTACACAAAAGCACAACAGTTCTATGGTCATTGAAAACAAGGAGCACATTATTAAAGAGCACAGGATTTTATAGCAACAAAATTAGGTTTCAAGATTTAAACTTTAGGACAAAAAAAGGATTCATACAAAATAACACCAACAGCATTTCATGTTTTAACAATTTGGTCGAAATGAGGAGTTTTTAATGTCATCTTAAAAACCAGATAAAATTTTTCCCACCGACAACACACATCAGTTTAAAAACGAACACATGAGGGTATTAACAATCAAAACCAGACCATTGTGTACCCCCAAGCACAATACTACAATCTGCTCAGCCAGCTTTTAAGAGGGTCAGAGAGGGTTTAGTGTGGTCTTTGTAGACTCTTTTCCCAATTAATACAGATCAAGTATAACTGTGCTGCTGTAAGGGGAATTCCTTTAATTAGTGGCGCTTTCTAAGGCAAGCATCAATATTACTATTGCTCATACTTTTCAAAAATACTAACCCTAATTACCAGTATTAAATGGGTCATCTAATGCATTTTGTTTTTTTTTTTTTTACTTTATTATTTTCCTTGAGGTTCACTTATAATTAAGGTGGCCAGACGTCCAGTTTTTCCAGAAAAATCGTGTTTTGTCCCATATTTCCCCTCCTAAAATTTCTCTATCGCATATGCGGCTTTCTCAGTCACGTGAGTATTCTAATCAAAGGTAGCCAAGGATACGGCTTGTAAAACCAATAAAATTATTTGAAATACATGATTGGATTAAACTATCCAATTACAATCCCCTATCAATAGACGTCCAGTTAGTGAACTGATTAAAGGGTCAGTTTGAAAGAGCGCACACAGATGAAACTGCGGCTAGATAAATGTCAAGGAAGCGTGCATGTACATTTAATGAGGATCTTCAAAAAGAATTAACATTTCTAAAAAAGGAGTCACAAACAGAGCCTAGTAAATTGAGGTGTGAGATTTGTGGAGCTCGCTTTTCCATCGCGCCGCATGTTCATACAAAAAAGCATGTGGATGCTGCTAAAAGTAAGTGTGCCACACCAAGTGTTAGTTTTGAATCTGTCAAGGTGCATGCAAGTGAAGGACTCTTTGCTTATCATTCTGTTGTGCACGGCCATACCTTTGCACATTCATGACCTGAGAAAAGTCTAGCCCAGGCTGGAGGAATCATTCATATCCTCTGACATTAAAAAGCAGTTGGATGCCCTGGTTGAAACGATAATTTCTTTTGTGCAGTGAGAAACTTTTATTCGGGATCGGTGGATTACCTCCAAAATTGGAGCTGCTCATTGGAGAACACAGAAAAACTTGAGTGGTCCCTACTGAGAGACATCCCAGTGTGGAAAGACATTCAGAGCAGCCTCGAACACTTCTACTCCAGAATCCCCGTGTAATAGTTCAAGGACTGGCAAGGAGGCGGCGGGAACCAGCTGAACAATCAACATAAAGGTTTAATTGATTCAGCGCCAGCCATGCACCATCACGGCCCGGCCAAGCCATCCTCCTCGTCACACCCCACTCTCAGTTTGATTGACGAAACCACGCTCTTTGATGAGTGGGCTTGTGCGAAAATCATTGTCACTCGTCGCATCACTGAGTGGAACATGAACAAGATGGCCGTGTCTGAGAGATGGACAGACGTTTTTCGTGAACTGGAGAGCAAGACCATCATCTTCGGAGTCTTAGCCAAGGTCGTGGAGTTTATTTGTTTTATGCCTCATCTGCACCTGTGGAGCGTGTGTTCTCAATGAACGCAGCATGGACACCGGATAAATCTTAACTCAGTGTAACAGTCATAAAGGCAATGCTTTTCATTCATCTTTTAGACTGGACTGCTCTGCATTTTACTATAAACTCTTGAAAGACAAGCACACAGCGAGAAAAATTGCTGCCAGTGAAAAGTACAAGGTGCAGATGCACCCTCTACTTCGCATTGATCTGTGCCTAGGTAAGGATACATGAATTTCATTTTTGCTGGGAGGGGGCTGTCCCATTTTCCACAAGCAGGAATCTGGTCACCCTACTTTTAATGTTAGTAAAGGTTTTTGCCAAAAAACAATCAAAAAAAAAAAAAACAATATAGTATTAAATTACCTTTTCCCACCTTGTCTCTGGCCCTCTCTCTGAAACAATCGGTTTTCTGTGTTGTCCCCTTTAAGACTTCAATATAAGCCCATTTATTTATGATTGGCTAACATATTTGAAGTGCAAACACCCCCTGCTAACACTCGGGAAACAGTTTTTTTTCCCAGAATAAAGGAATGAATACGTCCAAGCGATTAAAAAAAGCCCCGACTGTTTCGCTGCTTAAATACGGGATAATGGGCATCCCGATGCGTTCATTTCGGCCAAAATACAGGACATCCTAACTCATACAAGACAGATGAGTTGGCAGCCACTAGCCTTGTACTACACCATTGTCTTTCGTTGCACTCCGCATTACGCATTCTTCTTATATAATAAAATTATTTACTCTCATATTATTATATCTAGTGAACTATTTATGAGGGAGTTTGCACTGCAATCATGTTAGCCAGTGATAACTGTGGCCATGTCTAAAAGGTGAAGTACACAGAAATGTTTCAGACAGAGGGCTAGAGACAGGGTGGAAAAAGGTCAAATAATACTACGTTATGACTGTTTAAAAACTTCACTAATATTATAAGTGAACCTTGAAGAAAAAAGAAAAAATGCATGACATGACCCCTTTAACTATGTATCTTTCTTACTCCATAGTCAAATTACATTTCTAATCTGATTAACACTGTGTCCTAACCAGACGCATTGTGATAAAGTGAAAACCTGATAAAAGTTAATCATAAAAGGAGTTTTGTCCTAACCAGCCATGACCTTGACAGCCCTTGCTAAAATCTAGAGTTCATTGCAAATTTGCCGCAAACTTACCTCAAATTCGCAACTGATAATTTTGACATGCTTTGTGGAAAACTTGCGGCAAATTGTCCATTGTTGCCAAAGGTTTGCCGGAGGTTCACCACTACTGCGAAGAACTACAAACTTCTGCCAAACATATGCTGCAAATCAAAAGCTCATCTGCATGTGAAAATAACAAGTGGCAAATTTGCTGCAAATTTGAGGCTAGTTTAGATTTTTTGTAAGGGAAGTGACGAGTGACAGGAGGATACTTTGTTAATTGCTTGGGGTTCGTCTCAATCAGCTCCCTTGTTCAGTATTCAGGACACTAATTAGGGAGTCGGACATTTCTAGGGCTGTCCCAATCGCAAAATCATTCCAGTGCACCGAAACGTTCGCTCCCTAAAAATTCCCCAAATGCACTGTAAAAACCAGGGATCATCGTTGCTAACTATGTTCCTTTACCGGAAACGTCATCATGTCTTCTGAAGTCTTTCAAGTTGCTAGAGTACAAGCACAAGTGTAAATATATGATGTCAAAGCCTTATTTCATCTTTAATAGAGAATTATCTTTCATCCATAATGTAGAAAAAAACATCTTTTAAATATTAAGAGTATTATAATATTATTTCATATCCGTCATTTATATTTCATAATAACACTGTACGTTTTAATATCTACAATGAAAATGCACGATGGTGTTATTTATAGATGTTGCTGATTATTACAAGCTGCTTTTGAAAGCGCAACCTCGTAATTGTGTCGCAATCGATTGAGTCAAGTGTCCCAATGCTCAATGGATGAACACCCTTGCCAGTGCCTGCATTCATGTTCATGATATTCTGATTCACTGCATATGGACCTAGGGAGCTGATTGAGACAAACAATTGGTTTCTATTTCTGTGGCATTGTGCCAGTTAGCCCCACCCACTGTGAACACTCATTGGTCCAAAATTGTGCTCCTCAAAAACTGTAAATTAAACATCAAATATGTTCTGATCAGCTGTAATTGTGCTGCATCACAAAACATTACTATGTTCAGTGTGGATGGACAAATTGCTTTTTACTTCAGTCTTATCAAATTGTGTCTGGTTAGGACACACACTCATGTTTTTCTACATATTTATGTGTGTTTGAAAACAGATTGTGTTTGCATGCAGATTGAGCTCATTGTGGAACAAAGGTTTGTTTATGTGGCCAATCAGTAATGTTCATGTGCAAGCATATGTGTTTACATCTGTGCAATCTTAACAGTGATGTTTCTCACAACAACAGTGATTGTGTTTACATGTACAAAGAGCAGATAATTATCACAAATCTGAAGGTTTTGCATGCAGATCATTAAACCAAAACACAAGAAAACCATATTTACATGAGATTTTGAAATTCTCAGGTTTTTCACTGGTCTTTACATCAAAACTATTATAATGTCAGACAAGCAAACATTGAATAAGCTGACCGACCATCATGCAAATTGAAATTGGGGTTACAAGCAACTGTCTAGGTCAGTGGTTCCCAACCCCCGTTCCTGGAGGACCCCCAACACTGCACATTTTGTATATCTCCCTTTTCTGACACACCTAATTCAGGTCTTGGAGTCTCCACTAACGAGCTGATGAGTTGAATCAGGTGTGTTTGATTAGGGAGATAACAAAATGTGTAGTGTTGGGGGGCCTCCAGGAACAGGGTTAGGAACCACTGGTCTAAGTGTATCAATTAGTAAACTGTTCATTACCTTTGCCTGAAGAAAACAAATTAAGACATTTACATGACCTGCACATTAGCTTATTAAGCATAACTGGTGTACAATTGAGCATCTAAATACACTCAGTAATGTGACAGCATTCTTTTCAAATATACAACACTATCACACTAATTAACACCGTGTGTATATATATATATATATATATATATATATATATATATATATATATATATACATATACAGGTGCATCTCAATAAATTAGAATGTTGTGGAAAAGTTCATTTATTTCAGTAATTCAACTCAAACTGTGAAACTCGTGTATTAAATAAATTCAATGCACACAGACTGAAGTAGTTTAAGTCTTTGGTTCTTTTAATTGTGATGATTTTGGCTCACATTTAACAAAAACCCACCAATTCACTATCTCAAAAAATTAGAATATGGTGACATGCCAATCAGCTAATCAACTCAAAACACCTGCAAAGGTTTCCTGAGCCTTCAAAATGGTCTCTCAGTTTGGTTCACTAGGCTACACAATCATGGGGAAGACTGCTGATCTGACAGTTGTTCAGAAGACAATCATTGACACCCTTCACAAGGAGGGTAAGCCACAAACATTCATTGCCAAAGAAGCTGGCTGTTCACAGAGTGCTGTATCCAAGCATGTTAACAGAAAGTTGAGTGGAAGGAAAAAGTGTGGAAGAAAAAGATGCACAACCAACCGAGAGAACCGCAGCCTTATGAGGATTGTCAAGCAAAATCGATTCAAGAATTTGGGTGAAATTCACAAGGAATGGACTGAGGCTGGGGTCAAGGCATCAAGAGCCACCACACACAGACGTGTCAAGGAATTTGGCTACAGTTGTCGTATTCCTCTTGTTAAGCCACTCCTGAACCACAGACAACGTCAGAGGTGTCTTACCTGGGCTAAGGAGAAGAAGAACTGGACTGTTGCCCAGTGGTCCAAAGTCCTCTTTTCAGATGAGAGCAAGTTTTGTATTTCATTTGGAAACCAAGGTCCTAGAGTCTGGAGGAAGGGTGGAGAAGCTCATAGCCCAAGTTGCTTGAAGTCCAGTGTTAAGTTTCCACAGTCTGTGATGATTTGGGGTGCAATGTCATCTGCTGGTGTTGGTCCATTGTGTTTTTTGAAAACCAAAGTCACTGCACCCGTTTACCAAGAAATTTTTGAGCACTTCATGCTTCCTTCTGCTGACCAGCTTTTTAAAGATGCTGATTTCATTTTCCAGCAGGATTTGGCACCTGCCCACACTGCCAAAAGCACCAAAAGTTGGTAAAATGACCATGGTGTTGGTGTGCTTGACTGGCCAGCAAACTCACCAGACCTGAACCCCATAGAGAATCTATGGGGTATTGTCAAGAGGAAAATGAGAAACAAGAGACCAAAAAATGCAGATGAGCTGAAGGCCACTGTCAAAGAAACCTGGGCTTCCATACCACCTCAGCAGTGCCACAAACTGATCACCTCCATGCCACGCCGAATTGAGGCAGTAATTAAAGCAAAAGGAGCCCCTACCAAGTATTGAGTACATATACAGTAAATGAACATACTTTCCAGAAGGCCAACAATTCACTAAAAATGTTTTTTTTATTGGTCTTATGATGTATTCTAATTTTTTGAGATAGTGAATTGGTGGGTTTTTGTTAAATGTGAGCCAAAATCATCACAATTAAAAGAACCAAAGACTTAAACTACTTCAGTCTGTGTGCATTGAATTTATTTAATACACGAGTTTCACAATTTGAGTTGAATTACTGAAATAAATGAACTTTTCCACAACATTCTAATTTATTGAGATGCACCTGTAAATATATATACACACACATACACACAGTGCCTTGCAAAAGTATTCAGACCCCTGACCAATTCTCTCATATTAACAAATTACAAATGGTACACTGAAATTTCATTCTGATTGATATTTTATTTTAAAACACTGAAACTCAAAATTGTAAGGTGACATTGTTTTTTTTGTTGGGAAATAATTTTTTGAAAAATAAAAAACTGAAATATCTTGCTTGCATAATTATTCAACCCTTACACATTAATATTTGGTCGAGCCACCTTTTGCTGCAATAACTGCTTTAAATCTTTTGGGGTACATATGTACCAGCTTTGCACACAGTGACAAAGTGATTTTGGCCCATTCTTCTCAGCAGATTTGCTCCAGGTTGTTCAGGTTGGTTGGGTGACGCTTGTGGACTGCAATTTTCAAATAGTGCCACAGATTCTCAATAGGATTGAGATCAGGACCTTGACTGGGCCACTGTAGGACATTTATCTTTTTGTTCTTGAGCCACACCAATGTTGCTTTGGCCTTGTGCTTGTGATCATTGTCCTGACGAAAGGTGAATTTCCTCCCAAGCTTCAGTTTTTTAGCGGACTGAAGCAGGTTCTCTTGCAGTATTTCCCTATATTTAGCTCCATCCATTCTTCCTTCAATTCTAACAAGATGCCCAGTTCCTGCTGGTGAAAAGCTTCCCCACAGCATGATGCTGCCACCACCATACTTCACTGTAGGGATGGTGTGTCTTGAGGCATAGGAAGTGTTTTGTTTGCACCACACATAGCGCTTTGAGTTTTGGCCAAAAAGCTCTATCTTGGTCTCATCTGACCACAAAACGTTCTCCCACATCACAGCTGGGTCACTCACATGCTTTCTGACAAACTCCAAACGTGCTTTCAGATGGTACTTTTTGAGTAACAGCTTCTTTCTTGCCACCCTCCCATACAGGCCAGCGTTATGCAGTGCTCTTGACATGATTGACTGGTGCACCATTACTCCACTCCCAGCCACTGAACTCTGTAGCTCCTACAAAGTGATTGTTGGCCTCTCTGTGGCTTCTCTCACATGTCTCCTTTTTGTTAGAGTGCTGAGATTTGAGGGACGGCTTTTTCTTGGAAGTGCCTGGGTGGTGTGGTGCAGCTTGCACTTCCTGATTATTGATCCAACTGTGCTCACTGGGATATCCAATCATTTGGATATTATTTTGTACCCTTTCCCTAATCTATGCATTTTTATTACTTACTTATCTTCTGTGGAATGCTCTTTGGTTTTCATTTTCCTTAAGATTCACAGCCTGACCAATGATCCTTCAACACTGGGTTTTTCTATCTAGATGTGATTGCAACTTTAATGATTCACAGGTGGATGCCAATGGTAAAGTAATTGTGTCCTCGTTAGGGCAATATCTTTCATCGGTGTAACCTGGCAGCTTCCACAGCACAGAGGTTGAATACTTATGCAAGCAAGATATTTCAGTTTTAAATATATATATATATATATATATATATATATATATATATCCCAACATAAAACCAATGTCACCTAACAATAACTGATTTTGAGTTCCAGTGTTTTAAAATAAAATATCAAACAGAATGAAATTTCATTGCACCATTTGTAATTCAGTAATATGAGATAATTGGTCAGGGGTCTGAATACTTTTACAAGGCACTGTATACTCACCGACCACTTTATTAGGTAAGCCTGTACACATACTTATTCGATAATTGCATGAATTGTTTGGCAGCAATGCAATTCATAAAATCAGGCATATATGGGTCAGGAGCTTCAGTTAATTTTCACATCAACCATCAGAATGCAGAAAAAATGTGATCTCATTGATTTTGACCGTGGCAGGATTGTTGGTGCCAGACAGGCTGGTTTGTGTATTTCTGTAACTGCTAATCTTCTGGGATTTTCACGCACAACAGTCTCTAGAGTTTACTCAGAATGGTGCCAAAAACAAAAAAAAATTCAGTGTGTGGCGGACGGGAACTCCTTGTTGATGAGGGAGGTCAACTGAGAATGGCCAGACTGCTTCGAGCTGACAGAAAGGCTGCAGTAACTCAGATAACCACTCTGTACACTTGTAGTGAGCAGAATAGCATCTCAGAATGCAGAACCTCAAGGCAGAAGACCACATCTGAAATTTTTTGTTCCTAATAAGTGCTAAGTAAGTGTATATTTAGTATTATTGTATGTAATACATACTTTAAAACATGCTATACTATACAACACTAATATATTTACTATAGCTGCACAACAGCCAACCAGACAGAAACATTTGCAAAATGCTTTACAAACTCTCAGTGAACTGTGCTATAATGGCATACATTAATCTGTTTTAGTAACACTGGCTCCAGTCCTCTACTTGTCTCCTTTTGCCTGCCCTTTACATTTGGCAGGGTCGTACACATTGAGATGTATGTGGTTTGGCAGATGATGAAAGAAGAAGCTGGTTTATTTTTCTTTATTTTATCTCTTGCCCATGTCAGTAATGCAATTTTGAGAAGGCACAGCTGCAGAGCATTAAAAAAGGCCTGAGGAAGCAACAAGAACTCCATTACGTCACATGGCAGTAACATTATACACCTTTAATTTCTCTTCGTTCTCATCCTGAGAAGTTCGTTGCTGTGTAATGTAATGCATCCATCTAGTCTCGCAATACATTCAGAAACACTTTCTTGTGCAGGTTTCCAAGACTTCTTATAAGAGCTTTAAAGGAATATTCCGGGTTCAATACAAGCTCAATCAACAGCATTTGTGGCATAATGTTGATTACCACCAAAAATTATTTCGACTCGTCCCTCCTTTTCTTTAAAAAAGCAAAAATCGAGTTTACAGTGAGGCACTTACAATGGAAGTGAATGAGGCCAATTTTTGGAGAGTTTAAAAAAGGTAGAAATGTGAAGCTTATAAGTTTATAAAAGCACACATTAATTCTTCTGTTAAAACTTATGTTTGAGCCGTAATGTTGTTTAAATCATAATTTTTACAGTCATTTTAGGTTTTTAGATTTTGTTGACATTACAAGTTGAAAATTGACAATAACTTTACACAGAAAAGGTTTTATCACAGTAAAATTATGTTAAAATGCATATTGTTTGTCATGTGGCTATACTTTTGAAAAAGTGAGTATTTTAACACTTACAGATTGGCCCCATTCACTTCCATTGTAAGTGCCTCATTAGAACCAAGATTTATTTGTATAATTTTTTTTTTTTTTAAAGAAAAGGAGGGGCAAAAAGTCAAAATAATTTTTTTTTTACACCACAAATGCTATTGATTGAGCTTAATTTGTATTAAACCTGGAATATTCCTTTAAGCCTAATTTATACAGTGGAAGAAGCAGAACTTTTTTATCCCAAACGAACTACAGTATCCTAGGAGAAGTCTGCGTTTGAAGCCTGTGTTTATACTATGCGCAGCATAATTTTTAAATATATTCATTGAGGGTGCTGTCATGGAAGGTTGTCTTGTCACCCCTCGGCCAGACAACACATTTTACAATAGTCTCGGAAGTTATCCATTTTTAACATTAAGATAACCTAACTTTCGACAATCTCCTCAGCTGGCATGCGCAAGTAAGCAATAAGGTACGAGGTTTAATCGAATATAGTCACGGCTGAGGGCCATTGTTAGGCTCGACATGAAGTGAAGTTGCTAAGTTGCTGTAATTTGTCTTGAGTTTATAGGCTCTTCAACTAAAAGGAAATGTCCCTGCTCATCTATGGGTTTGTTCAATGCCGTAGACATTGTAAACCCAGTTTAATTTGTCCATGGCTATTTCTGAACAATGGGGATTTGTAATTTGTGTGGAGTAGCCTAATGTGTGTCACAGTTTTTTTTTTTTTTACTTCCTGCATGCATTTACTGACCAAACATGGGGAGAGAGAGAGAGAGAGAGAGAGAGAGAGAGAGAGAGAGAGAGAGAGAGATGCTTCAGCCATTCAATCTCATTCAATGTCCAGTAAGTGACGAGTCATGAGCCTGATTACTCAGCAGCAGAAACAGCAGCTCAGCAAATACAGTATGGCCACAGTATGCCTTACTGTACAACAGGACCACAGGGCCTACCATACTAACAAGATGATGAAGCGTTACTGATCTCAGCTGAATTGTTCATTTATTCTCTCCTTTTGTACATTCATGCAAAGCCTAATTTGGTGAGAAAATGGCTTCCTCTGTGGGTGAAAACAGATTGTTCTAAAACGACACATTCCGCCACATCCTTCCTCATTGTTCCCACTAAACAATACTGATCTAATGTACATCTAGGCTATTAAACAAAATGAAGATTAACAACACTAAAGTAAAGGACCAAAAAACATATTATGCTCTCAATTTCAAGTCAACTTTCCCCCAGTGGGCCGGATTCCATGTGAACGTAAAAGGACAATTAGTGAATCTTTGCACTGCAACCAAATTAGAATTCATAAGATGTTGTAACAACAAATAGCCAGGAAACAGCTTGGAAAACTACTGATGATGCCCTGACCTAGCTAAGACAAAATGGTCACAAAAAGGGTTGAACTAAGAACTAAGTTTGCAAAAACTACCCATGTGAAATGGATAATTTCTTGATGAGTAATTGCCTTTTTGAAAGCCTATGCATGTTCTAACCATAATCCACTGACCACACAGTGCCTGGGCAGCAATTTCATGGAAGGCTTTGTTTATTTATCTGGTTCATCACAATTCCACTTCCAGTCTCTTTATGTGGTCTAACTGTACTGTTCTGTACTGTAAGCAACTTGCTATGCAAACAAATGAGTGAGGAAATTGCTGAACAGAAGCCATTTTCTATAAAGTAAGCACTAGATCACTGTCCAACCCACAGCTGACTGTCAGTTCTGAAGGAAAGAGCCATGAAAATCTCCCTCTTTTTCACAGTCTTTCCCCATATACCATATTTCAACACTGCAGAATGGCAGGGTGAATTAAGGGGCATTCCACTTCTATGCAGTACTGAAATGCTTTCCTACATTACTGTGCCCATACATTCTAAATTTTACAATTACAGAGGATGAATGTGAAGTTTTTTCAACCTTAAAGGCGAAGTGTGCAATTTCTGCATAACTAAATGGGATAGTAAAAAATGATCGTTTCCACAAATACTTCTGCTTCGCCCCATCTTACATCTTTTGGACAACTAGTAAATTTCTTGGTAAACAGCTTGTCAAAGGTAGTCCAGTCCTAAACTCACCACTGGCTGAGGCAGAAGCTGACCGGTTTTTGAGTCACAAATACTATGAAAAGTGAATTACTTTCATCTGCATAAAAACACGTTAGACCAACAATATTTCGCCAAATGTTGTCCCAACTAGCCTAACAGAGTTATCTGAACAAACAATTTCATGTTAGGGTGTGTTCACACTTGGCAGGTTTGGTTCGATTAAAACAAACTCTGATGCGATTGCTCTGTTAGTGCGGTTCATTTGAACAAGTGTGAACGCTGCCATCTGATCCTTGGTGCGCACCAAACAAGTGGAACGAGACCCCCTGAATAGTGGGTCTCGGTCCGCTTCCAAACGAACTCTGGTGCGGTTCGACTTATATATGAACGCAGCATGGACCAAAGATGTCTAAACGGACCAATAACAGGATGTGATGTCACAAGATGGGACCCTAAAAATCATGTGATTTAATAACATAGAAAGAGCGGTGTCTGCAAAACAAAATGAGCAGAGGGCAAACATGGAGCAATGAGGAGGTAAAGTTCCTTATTAACATTTGGTCTGAGCATATCTCCAGTATACTGGAAAAAACGCACAAAAATGCTCAAGTGTTCAAAATGTTCAGTGATAGGTTAAGGGAAAGTGTGTCCAACGAGCACATTTAACCCAGCAGCTAGCATTGTTTTGGATGTTCGGCAAGTTCCGTCGCAAAATATACGTCATAAAAGCTGTCCAATCAGGTTGTGACCTTATCCTTATGCCTTTTGTTTTGTATATTTAGGTTCGGTGTTAAAAATGCCAGTGTGAAAGCTAAGTTAACCATGACTAAATGTATAATTTTCTCTTTTGGTCCGGACTAAGAGAACCAAGAGAACCGAACTACAAGTGTGAACACACCGTTAAACAATTTAGCTGATTTGCAAGTTCCCAGCATGCATTGCTAAATTAATAAATTATGCAGTTAGTGTTATAGGCTTATTTTTTTTGCTGTTATTTATGCTGTTATTGTTGTATTTGTTGCCACTGTTAGTCATTTGTTGTGTGGTGATGTTAGGAGCTCATCTTTTAACTTAATGAGGTTTGTTGATTGTCACCGTTATTTAGGTTTGTGTCTTAAAGGTTGAGGTATTTTGTGTGTCTATGTCAAACAATTGTACATATTGCCCTGCAAGACATATCTATCTTCAGAGGCAAAGACTGCAGTTAACTTCATACAAAACTAATTGAAATTGTGGCAAAATGAAAGACCTCGTATTGCGAATTGAGAGTTGGCAGAACAAGAAATCAGTACTTCACTCAACAAGAAATTTTGCATTTAGTAAACAAACAAATTCACATTGACTAAAAACAATTTTACTGAGGACATTTATTAAACAGTTGTTGATAAATATCTAAGTGCATGATGCTGCCTTGATTTTTTAAGTTTGCTCAACAGTTATTTTTTACAGTGTATGAATGGCTTACTTATAGTCATCTCTGCACATTAGACCGGGATAGGAGACAGTATTTCATCATTGAAAACAATTACATCATGAAACAGATGCAAAGAGAAGCATCTTCTTACTGATGATGACTAGCCAGTTTAGTTGGGTTAAGGTGAGCCAGTCTTTGTGAGAAAAAAAAAAAAAAAAACTCTTGAGTCAGCACTCTGTTGGGATTTCCAGTCACTAGATTTCTGCATTAAGAACCTCCTGCATACCTTATTAACTCTATAATAACTGATTGTGAGTGGAGACCCCCCCCCCCCGCCCCCCATTTACAGTAGCAGATGGCCCTCTAAGGCCCCTCTGCACAAATGCATTTCCTTTGCTCAAGCAGGAAGCACAGGTTAAAAAGGCTGCTGTTCTTTGTTTCCTCCTTTTATCCTGGAGGAATGGTAGTCAGCATCAATACTCGCTGAGCTACCCAGGCCCCAGTTCATGTTAATTTCAACATATTGTAATACATTTTTAAAATCAAAAGTTGTTTAACATTAGTTTATGCATTATGAACTAATATGAACTAACAATGAACAGTTGTATTTTTTATTAACTAACATTAAAAAAGATTAATAAATGTTGTAAACAATATATTATTAATTGTTTGTTCATGATACCTAATGCATTAACTAATGTTAATGAATGGAACCTTATTGTAAAGTGTTACCATAATTTGTTACTGAAAACCACACATAAACATACACATGCATGTTCTCTTCTCTAGCTATCCCCAGGTGCTGGCTGAGGTAGTTGGGCTTGTTGAGTCTGTTCTATTCATGACTAATGTCACAATCAATTTAACTGTACAGTCTCATCAGTGTCATCAACATCTATTCTCTCTGACAGCCAGGCGACTCTCCCTTTGCAGCCTTCATTGCAGTCATACCAACCATAAACAGAAACACACCCTTTCCACGCCACACACACAAATACATTTAATTATTTAAAATACATTTTATACAAAGTAACTTACAAATTGAGTACTAACACTATCAATTTATAATCCGGAAACCAACTGAAATTTGGTCAGTGAGTCTGGAGCCTTCATGTACTGTATAAAATAAATGGTTCATGATAATTACTAATTAAGACATTTAAGACTAAATGCACTTATAGTACAGCCATAACAATTCAGAGAAAGTTTGAAAGTCCATCCTCACCTGATGATGACACATTGGTTCTCACGATCAATCATCATGTTTCTGTACATGTTATCAGCTAGTGCATAGATATGAGGAGGGTTCTCATACTGAGCCTGAGAGAAAGGACAGAGTGGAAGAAACAGAGAAAAAGAGAAGATTTGTGTCATAATTTACCTGTCACTGTATATGGATGGACTTGAATTTATATGGATGGTGCTGAATTTAATAAATAAGCTATTGTGCAGCAAAGGAGCCAAAACATGAGAAATATTGAATAGGCTTTTTTTTTTTTTTTTTTACTGTAACCTCCACAAGGTTATTATTATTGACAGGAATCAGAAGCTTGATGAGGAGCCAAGACAGTCCTCAGTACACAGGCCAAGTGTGGTTAAGAATATAGACTTGTACTCCACATGTGCTGTGGAGGTACAGCCAGGTGGCTTCAATGGGTAAGGCAGGTCTGTACAGCATTTTTCTGACTAAGAATCCAGCTGTTAAAAGCATTTGCACCACACCTACACACTTTAAAAACTCTTTAACGACACTAAAATCATTACTGAAGCAATTTTTATTTACAGAAACCTCTAGGTATAGAACTACATAAAGAACTTTACAAGGTCAGTTTCGATACAGATTGTGAGTTTAGAAAAACTAATTTCACACAATGTGCCTAATTAGTATGTTTGGTCAAAGAAAACGAAAAATACAAGTTTTGTCTCAAAACAATATGGGGGTTGGTGGGACGCCATGCGAAGGGCAGATGTGTGAGAGACAGCTCT
Source organism: Myxocyprinus asiaticus (assembly GCF_019703515.2). NCBI lineage: Eukaryota > Metazoa > Chordata > Actinopteri > Cypriniformes > Catostomidae > Myxocyprinus > Myxocyprinus asiaticus. Next base: position 30,843,840 of record NC_059345.1, read on the forward strand.
GCGCACTTTGCACATTTTTTTTTTATTATTTTCATGATATAATCCGGTGAAATTCGATACACCCAGTTACACATTTACTGTTTGAGGTAAACATGGCAAAGAAGTCAAAATCCTCGGGCTCTGGAGACATTAAAAGACACTTACGGGTTCAAGATGAAAGCCCAGACAGGCCTGTGGACCGGGGACTCAATTTGGATGGCGCGACGGGAGAAGGAATCCAGTGTCAACTGTCCAACATGTCAGTGATGTTGACTAAGGTACTTGCGGACTTGGAGGATCTCGCTGTAATACATCGATCGATTACGGTGATGGAAAAAAAATTATCTGAGCTAGTCACAAGAGTGACGGATGTTGAAAAATGAATCGATTATTTGGAGTCATCGGAGAGGGAATTAGCCGCTAATCTGCCCGCGACCAAAGTTGATTTGGAACGTGTTCCTGAAAAGCTTAAAGATCTTGAGAATAGAAGCCGCAGGAATAACATTAGAATTGTTGGAATTCCTGAGCATGAGGAGGGCAGAGGTATGGTGAAATAGCTTTTCCCGAGTCTGCTCGACATAACAGGCCACAAGCTGGAAATCAAGGGAGCTCACAGAGTCCCAGCTCACAGATCTGCTGAGGGAGACAGGCCCCGATCGATTCTGGCTAAATTTTTGAAATCATCCGATAAAGATCTCGTGATGCGCCAGGCGAGGAGCAAAGGAAAGCTTTCTTGGAAGAATTACAATATTTTCTTGTTCCCGGACTTTGCAAACTCGACGAGAGGAACGCGATCGGTTTAAGGAATGCAAGAAACTCTTACATCAGCGGAAGATCTCTTTTGCGCTGATGTTTCCAGCCAGACTGAGAATAAACACCAAGGATGGCAGCAAAGTATTTACATGTCCCAATCAGGCAATGTCTTTTATTGAAACAATGGGTGAGTAACCATTGGGTGTTTTTCTTATGAGTGGATTGACTCACTGTACATACTCTGGCTTTCGGAGGAAGCTGGGCGCCATTTTTGTTTCTTTTTGCGTTGGCTCCGCCGAGTGGTTGGAGTTTGTTTTGTTTTGTGGATTAACACTTTTCCTTAAAGAAACTTTTGCATTGACGGAAGATCACATTTACAATGAAGTTCCCGGGCAGATTGAGAATAGACACTGCGGATGACCGCAAAATAAGTACATGCCCACACAAAGGATGTCTTTTATAAAGTTGGCGGACCCTGTAAATCATGGGATATACTTTTATGCAGCCTCTGAGTGAATTGACTCTTGACCATCCGAGGAACCAGGAGGCGTGTTTCGTTTCCTTTTGTGCTGGTCCTGCCTAGCGGTTGGAGCTTGTTTTGTTAAATAACACTACTTCGGGACAGTTATGGATGAATCTGTCAGTTCCTTGTGCTTATGCCTCCTGTTGGCTGGAGTATGATTTGTGGAGTATTTTCGTGGGATATTGGAATGATTATGTCATCTGCTGCACTCATCAGCTGGCTCACTGAACACTTGAATCACTTATTTGTCTGACCGAGGAAACTGAACGGCTTTATATCGGCTGGAATTTGTTTTGTGAAGGAACACACCTTCGAGACAGTTTTGTGAATGAGTCTACACGTTCTTTGTGTTTATTCTGCCTATTGGCTGGGGTTTGTTTTATAAAATATTTGATGTTATGTAATTTTGCCTTACAAATTTGTGAGGCAAAATTAGCAATCCGATGGCAAAGTTGTCGCGTGGGCTCTTGTAGGCGTACATGGACTCTTTGAGTTTAAAAGGATTGATGCCGGTTGGCCCTTTTGTGCACAGGGTTAATGTGCATGTTTTTCTTTTTTCTGTTTGTTTTGCTTCGGGGGAAGTTCAGGGTTTTATTGTTGCATTAATGTTGAAATGTGGTCTTCATGATTTTGTTTTTGGCACACAATTTATTTTTTCTATTATATCAAAATGTCAAATGTTAATACGAGTGTACTATCTCTCTCCACATGGAATGTGAATGGGTTGGGGCACCCCATAAAAAGAAGGAAGGTTATTTCTTTTCTTAAATGTAAGAAATATGATATAGTGTTTCTTCAAGAAACGCATCTTTCCCTGCAGGAAGCTGAAAAATTTGGGAAGATATGGGGTGGACATGTTTTCTTTAGTGTTGGCTCAAGTAAGAGCAAGGGAGTCATTATATTGGTAAATAATCATTTACAATTCAAATGTCTCAAACAGTTTAATGGTAAATTACGAAGAGTCATTATTGTTTTAGCAGAAATTCAGGGGCAAAGTCTGATTTTGGCTAATATTTACGCACCTAACGCTGATGATAGGGCTTTTTTATAGATCTTGAAGAGATGCTGCAAGCCGCTGGCAACCCTCATGATATAATTTTGGGAGGAGACTTTAATCTTTTGATGGACTCAGTCCTTGATCATAGTGAAGCAAAAGTGTGTAAGCCCCCTAGAGCAACATTGATGCTTCACAGGATGTGTAAAAATCTTGGTCTTACAGATATTTGGAGACTTTTGAACCCATCTGGTAGGGACTATACATTTTTTTCATCAGTCCGTAAGATTTATTCTAGAATAGATTTTTTTTAATATCCAAATCCCTCATTTCATCTGTTGTTGATTGCTCAATTGGAAAAAGTCTCGGATCACGCCCTGGTGAGTTTAGAGGTGTTGCCACATATAGAGAAAAATAAATCATATAGTTGGCGCCTTAATATATCCCTTTTGCAAAATCCTGATTTTCAACAAATGTTAAAGACTGAAATCAATATTTATATGGAGACAAACTGGTCCTCGGTATCCTCTGTGGGCGTAGCTTGGGAGGCACTTAAGGCGGTTCTTAGGGGTCGGATCATACAGTATGCCTCATTCATCAAAAAATCCAAAGCAAGAGAACTCGTGGAGTTGGAAGGAAATATTAAAAGTGCAGAGGCAGAGCTGAAGCGCCGTATGTCATCTGATGGCCTCAGAGAATTGACCCGATTGAAATATAGATATAATACTATTTTGTCGCAGAAAGTGGAGTTTTGGTTATTCGGGGCAAGACAGTCATACTTTGAGCCAGGGGACAAAGCAGGGAAGCTTTTGGCTAGATATATAAAGCAGAGAGAGTCTCTTTCTATCATTCCCTCAGTGAAATCTGCTGGTGGTGAAATGTTTACCTCAGCCATTGATATTAATAATGCCTTTAAAGACTTCTATATTGATCTTTATAGTTCCATGTCTTCGTCTGCTGATGAAGATATTAGAAACTTTGTGGAACCATTAGATCTTCCTAAACTGAAGAATGAGCAAAAAAATGCTCTTGATTCTGAGATAACCTTGGAGGAGCTTGACGAGGTAATAAAGTCCTTACCTACTGGCAAGGCTCCGGGGCCAGATGGTTTTGCCGCAGAATTTTTTAGATCCTATGCAACAGAACTGGCTCCACTTTTGTTAGAAGTTTATACTGAATCATTAAAGAATGGAAAGCTTCCTCCAACCATGACACAAGCCCGGATCAGTCTGATTCTTAAAAAGGACAAAGATCCAAGCGAGTGTAAAAGTTACCGTCCAATCTCCCTGATCCAACTAGATGTAAAAATGTTGTCAAAAAGTTTGGCTAATTGATTAAGTTATGACATCTCTTATACATATAGATCAGGTGGGGTTTATTCGGGGCCACAGCTCTTCTGATAACATCAGGCGTCTCATCAATATCATGTGGTCAGTAGCGAATGATCAGCCTCCGGTCGCTGCCATCTCACTTGACGCCGAAAAGGCATTTGATATGGTAGAATGGGATTATCTTTTTAAGATTTTGGAAATGTATGGGTTCCGGAGTACAGTTTTTGGTTGGATTAAGTTACTTTATAGACACCCTGTAGCAGCGGTACAAACAAATAGATTAATTTCAGATTATTTTACTCTGGATAGGGGCACTCGGCAGGGTTGCCCTCTTTCCCCATTATTGTTCTGTCTTGCCCTGGAACCATTAGCAGCCGCAATAAGAAAGGAGGATGATTTTCCAGGGGTGGTTGCAGGAGGTGTGGCGCATAAGCTTCTGCTTTACACAGATGATATTTTATTATTTGTCTCTGAACCTACTAGATCTATGCCTTGCCTCCACAGAATTATTAATTCCTTTTCCAAGTTCTCAGGATACAAAGTCAATTGGTCTAAATCCGAAGCTTTGGCTCTGACAGTGTACTGTACAGTAACGGCTTTCCAGCCGGGCGCCTTCCAGTGGCCCAAACAGGGCATGAAGTATTGGGGATTTTATTCCCAGCAAATTTGTCTGATTTAGTTAGTGTTAATTTTGACCCTTTAATAAAAAGGTTTTCGAGGAATGTGGGCAGGGTGGCTTCATTATATTTATCGATGATTGGGAAGGTTAATGTTATTAAAATGAATTGTATTCCAAAATTTAACTACCTGCTACAGTCTCTCCCTGTAGATGTCCCCCTCTCTTATTTCAAGCAATTTGATAGCATAGTGAAGTCCTTCATTTGGAATGGTAAATGTCCCAGTTTGCATTTTAACAATTTACATAGGCCAATAGACAAAGGTGGGCTAAGCCTACCCAAGATTTTGTTTTATTACTATGCGTTCGGTCTCAGACATTTGGCTCATTGGTCACTTCCACCTGAGAGAGCACCTTCCTGGTTTGTTATTGAACAGGCAGTTCTTGTCCCTATTTCGCCATTACAAAGCATATTTATCAAACTAATCGGAAAAGTTAAGTTATTTCGCATTTACACTCGGTATGGACTAAAGTGTCCAGATTGTTTAAATTGGACACTTATTTAAATGTTGCCTCGAGCATATGGCAGAACCCAAGATTGTGTATTGGCAAGTCCCCTTTCTGCTGGCCAGAGTGGATTGTGAGGGGGGTTGCTACACTCGGGTGACCTATATGAAAGTGGAGTGTTGAGATCGTTTGAAAACTTGGCCCAACATTTTGGGATCCCCAGACCTCAGTTGTATAGGTATTTACAACTGTGCCACCTGCTTTGTACTATTTTTGGGAGTAGCACACACCCCCCTAAGGAGGCAGATGCTTTGGGAGAGGTGATTGCGGCTTTTGGAAAAGGTCATGAGGCATCAGTGTATTACTCCCTGTTAATTCAGAGTCTGGGGGATGGAGCCTTAACTTCTCTCAAAAGAGTTTGGGAGAAAGATTTCAACTTGGCATTGGAGGAAGGAGTGTGGGCTAAGATTCTTAAAAACCTTAAGTCTGCATCTAGAGATGCAAGGATGCATCTTATACAATTCAAAATTTTGCATAGATTTTATTGGACCCCCTCTAGACTGTATAGACTTGGTCTTAAAGACACACCCACCTGCTGGAGATGCCAGTTGGAGGATGGAGACATGTCCCATGTTTTTTGGTGGTGTGTTGAGATCCAGAAATTCTGGTCGAAGGTTCAGAATTTTGTGTGCGACTTGGTTGGCACTCGGGTTTCGTTTTGCAACAGAATTTGTGTTCTGGGCGATGGGGCGGTCATCGATGTGGGGGATAGCCATATAGAGAACTGGGTTCTGACCTGTGTGATGATCACCAGGCAGGTTATTTTGAGGGGTTGGAGGTCAGCTGGTGCGCCCCCATATCCGGAGTGGTGTACGGAGGTGGGGAGGGTGGCAGCTTATGAGGAGGTGTCATCGGGAAGACGGGGTGGCTTGGATATGTTTATATGGAAATAGGGCAGGTATTTGGAGTTTTTGGAGGGCTCTTGGGTGGGGTGTGGAGAGAGTAGTGTAACATAGTATGATTATTATATGTGTGTATGTATGTATGTATGTATGCATATATATGTGTATGTATGTATGTATGTTTGTATATATATATATATATATATATATATATATATATATATATATATATATATATATTTTTTTTTTTTTTCATATATATGTATATATGTGTGTCTATTTGATTTGTATTTCTATATATTTACTTATGTTTGACCACAGGGTTGTTTTTTGAGGGGGCGGGGTTGGGGAGGGGGAGAGGGGGTTGTGGGGTTTAAATGTTGATTTTATATATATGTTTTGCATTTCATTGTTATTGTATGATTTAATAAAAAAATGTTAATTACAAAAAAAGAAAATGAAAATAATGTCACAATGCAGAAAAAAAAATACACATATGAGGAGTCATAAAAGTGATTTCCAGAGGCTAAAGAATTTAAGTTTCTTGGACAACAAAGTAAACAGTCCATTCTTGAGTCAGTAATAAACTTAAACTGTGTTTAGGAAATGGGTCCTAAAAACTTACTGCGCCTTGGTACATCTCGATTTCTTTGTCCCCAAAGTAAGGCATTTGCTTGAAAGGGTTTACAGAGATGAGCACAGGACCAATGTATGTCTGCGAGAGAGAGTCAAGGTCAAAAGATCTCTGAAAGAAAAAGTGGCATTGACAACTTCAGATCATTTTAAGGCTCCCTCTCTTTGAAAATTATTAGAGGTTAAGAATTCACAATAGAGGAAAATGTCATGGGCCATTTTGCTCATTGTGGTTGTTGATACTCGGTATACATAAAACTTTGGCTTGTGTAGCTGAAGAAAAATGGCCCGAGTATGAATAATGGACTGGTGACATTAGTGAAGGGGCTAACTGTCGTAGCAGAGAAGATTTTGGTTATTGGGTCAGAGTCTTTTTAATGCACTGTTGCTCTCTCCTCTGAATTCAAAGGTCATGCTGTGTGAGTGATTTGAGGCATTTGGCTGCCTGGCCATAGTTGCTCATAGCAAATAAAGGAAGTATTGAGCTTGGCATGCTGTGACCTCAGTTTCATATGCTGCTGACTGGAACACTTTGGTGCTGTTGCTATTTTCTGACCACAATCACAGGACTGATTTGGGACTAAAGTCTAAAAGGGCCAGAGTCTGGTAAGACTCCATAATCCTAATAAGGGCAGAACAAGAGAAATATATGGCTAAGAAGATAATCTAAGTTTTTTAACAAGAGGGTCGTTTCAGTGCCATTAATATGTGCAGAATTAGATATGAACTTTGACAAGTACATTGGGTCCAACTTGAACAGACTAAAAGCAGAATTCCTTGGCTGTATTGTAAAGCATCAACTCCTGGTGACTTCAACAATCTGGTCTCAGCATTACAGGGGCACAAGGCTTTGATCAAAAACAGCCGCTGCTACTGTGGGAAAATAGGACAGCTTGGATTTGGAAGTTGAACCATAGACATTAAGGGCAACTTTCATTATCGTTAAATGCCAGTGTTAGTAGGTGGTGGTGTGTGTGTTTTGGGCAGTGTTGGGTAAGTTACTAATTATCTAAAATTTTAATCAGATTACTTTACTAATTACTTAATTGAAAAAGTAGTCACATTTCTAATGACTTTACTTTTAAGGTACTTTCTAAATCACTTTTCTGCTCAACAAATTTAATGTCTATATTTCTTCCTTGTTCATTGTTACACACAAGTCATACACTCAGTATCTAACATTTCTCCTTTACAATGACTCGTTACATGGCCAAAATTAATGTATTCTACATAAATAATATATTAGAAATAAGCATAACCCTATAATGTACTTAAAAGTAATTAAATTAATTGAAAGTCAGTCATTTGAATCTGATTACAAGAGTTTTAAATGTAATGATTTACACTACTTTTGACTAAAGTAATTAGATTACAGTAACTAATTATTTTGTAATTGGATTACACACAACACTGGTTTTGGGGTATCTAGCACAGCAAGGCCTCCCTAACATAAACTGATTATTGCAAATGACTGATTACTACTAATCACAATATAAAAAAAAGGGTGATTAACTGGACCAACACATTATCCACTGGGGAGAAGAAACAAAACCACTTAATACCAGTTTTAATATCATATTGAGATATTAGCATTCAAATTACTAATATCAGAGACTGGTGAACTTATGATTTATTAACAGCCATGACAAGGATACAAAAATAAAGTCATCCATGTATCTCTTCTTGAGATTTTCCACGATGGCATCCTCATTGATCTTGCTGAGCAGCACCATGTCATCCACACCGCTCTGCTTGACATTGTGGCTTTGCCAGTGGTACCGGTAGTGTCCCCGGCTCCCCTATGAATGCAAAAATAAACAAGACACTCTTGTTAGACTGTAGACACACCCATAGATTTTATATAAGGAACTGCACATACCAGGCTAACTGTCAGAAACTGCACCGCATATGTGTTGACATATAATTGAATATTCAAAGACAATATTAGACACTTGTTAAAAGTTCTCCATGACTAAATTCCTCCTTGAAGGTAAAGTGTGTAATTTTTTTCTCTGTTAAAATGCTTTCTCCTAACCCATTTTACTATTCAACTATAATGCAAGTCACTGGCAGGTTAATTTCTCAGAGGAGTGTAAACAATTCAACTCTGTAGTGCCTTCAAATCATTTGTCTGTTTGAGTAATCCTACATTGCAACCTCTGGCACAACCAATGGCTTAAATTTGGAGCAGGGCTACTTGTAATAAACCATTTGTCTCAAGGAGATCTATAATCCCTGGAGAGAGATATCAGATAGCATTCCCATCCATCACAAATGTAGTTGCTCAGGTGGTGCATAACCCCTCCCGGAAGTACGCAATTTGAATGCTGCCATCTTTGCTCATGGGCACAAAGTTCAAGATACAGGTTAGATCATTCAGGAGCAACACAAAATTTGCCACTGGTAAAACATCAACTGTAATATAATGTAATATTTATATTTTGTCAATATGTTCCATGCAAAACTTTTTGTCAAAAATGTGTCCAAAAAAATAAATAAAAATAGGGTCAGATTACAAGGCTACTTTTGAATGGCCGTTAATGGAAAAATAAATTTTTTGGACCCAGATGGAGAAGTTACGGCATCTACCAACAGGGGCTAACTGGACCCTGCTAACCAGCCAAACCCGGTCATGTCTGGAAGATATGCCTTGATCAGTAAAAGTCTCGCATTAACTGCTACTAAGGCAAGGGTTAGGGTTAAGGTAAGGTTTGGGGTTAGGGGTAGGTGTAGAGTTTATGTGGGACTTGAAAATAAAACCAATAAACACAGTGTATGAATATTGCGTGTGACTCTCTCTCTCTCTCTCTCTCTCTCTCTCTCTCTCTCTCTCTCTCTTTCATATCAAGGATTTCCTTCTATACACAACTGCCAAATCCTGACCCATTGGTTTGTCTGAACAATGCTGGATGGGGTGTAGGGAAAATGGGGTAGTAGAAGTGTTCCTAAGATGTAGGAGTGCAATTACATTTATAGCTGCTAATAACACCAGAATCACACACTTTTTCCATCACCTTTAATCTGAACCAAACGATTTGAAGTCTCATTTAATCATACATGCTGATAAACAAATTATATTGCTGACAACAGTTAATGTGAGCTAACCGTTTACTAAGCAAAATGACCACGTCCAACTCACTGCCTGCAGCATATTTAACACAGCTCATTCTTTTTCGCCGCAGCAGATTTTGATTTTGTTTTTCTAAACCAATGAAAAGTGCATGGCCAGGAGTCTCCCTGAGCACTACAAACACTTCTTTTGATCTTGTATGATCTACTCTCCTCTTCTCCCTTTTCCCCTCCACTACCTCCCATCCGTTTTCAGTCTCCTGCTTCCGCTCTGGTAATATTTTTGTAGAGTGTGTGTCTCTGGAGAGCTCGGGTCATTCATCATGAGGAGTGAGTCATCTGGCTACCATTATGAGGTCAGAATGATGCTAAATGACCAGTCTCTCTTAGAAAAACACAAAGCCTCAAGTGCAGATGAGAGGACATCAAGGAGATGCCTACAAAGAGTATGACTCAAGTATGGCAGTCAGATACAGAGAGAGTGCCAGACAGACACTGACAGAGAGTATGCTACTTGGAGAGCACATGATCCAACTGCACTACTGATTAAAATATTTTCCTCTGTAATGTTCAATCATTAGTGCTGATTTGAAGGCCAGAGTAGCTCAGCAAGTAAAGATGCTGACTACCACAACTGGAGTCGCAAGTTCGAATCCAGGGTGTGCTGAGTGACTCCAGTCAGGCTTCCTAAGCAACCGATTGGCCTGGTTGCTAGGGTGGGTAGAGTCATGTTGAGTTAACCTCCTCGTGGTCGCTATAATGTGGTTCGCTCTCAGTGGAGCGCATGGGGAGTTGTGCGTGGATGCCGCGGAGAATAGCACGAGCCTCCACACATGCTTGGTCTCCGCGGTAACACGCTCAACAAGCCACATGATAAGATGCACGGACTGATGCTCTCTGACGTGGAGGCAACTGAGATTCATCCTCTGCCACCCAGATTGAGGCGAGTCACTACGCCACCACGAGGACCTAGAGCGCATTGGGAATTGGGTATGCCAATTTGGGGAGAAAAGGAAAAAAAAAAATGAGGAGGAAAGAACTGTTCTGAACTAAAACAGTTAACCTTTTTTTCAGACCACAAACTGTTTTGTTTATTCTTACATATACCACACAGTGAAGAAAGTTAATTATCCTGCATCTGTTTTTCTTATTCTATAGAAGCTCCTTCACAGTGTTTGAGTTCACATCAGGCACACTATGTGGCTCAAAAACACGTGGAAAGTAGAAGTGGTGTCATCATTCTCAGTATGTTTCTTATGAACTAAGAGCCATGCTTCATAAAGAGCAGAGCGAAAACAGAATTCTGTTTGAACATACAAGGACTACGTCAAAGGAGTCAAAATCATACTGTTTATATATATATATATATATATATATATATATATATATATATATATATATATATATATATATATATATATATATATTAATCTTCAGTGGCTTGTTTCTAACATTGGGTTCCTTTAGAAGAAAATGCAGAGTGGCAGGTGCTACACAGTTTGATGGATTTTTCCACATATGACCTTGGTTCTTCTGGTGTTTAGGAATAATAGTATCTAGTATCCTTTTTCCTCCATTTTAACTCACTATGACTGTGTGAGAAAAGTTGTTGACACTCAACAGGCGTTTTCAAAGTGTAAATTTGGGTGGTCAATCATGCATACATGTGTTCAAATATATCTGTCTGAACTTAGTAAGTTGCTGAAGTACAGAGTAAGCCATAAAAAATGGAAAACAAAAAACAATTAATCATAATATGACCCCTTTAATGGTGCTTCATCAAACTACCTGTTTGTTTATGATGATTATTTCTAAAGAGTGGACTTAATACCCTATAAATAGTCAACAAGGTATTCCATGCTGTTCTAGTCAATAAACAATCCCAGAATGGGCCACTTCTATTAAAATTAATGGGTAAAAGAGCCAATCACCTTTTAGATACAGACATTGCCTGTCTGTCAATTCAAGAACGCACATACACATTAGCTAGACAAGCTGGGATTTTTTTACATTTTTCTTATTTTTTTATCTGAGGTAAAGAAGCACAATTTATGATACCAGTGTTGTCAGTGTCAGAGAGTGAGACAAAGAGACCCAAGAGCAGAGGAACAGTTCAAAGGATTTATTAACAATAAATATTCATTATCAATGTGCTGGCAAAGGCCGCGGATCCTGGCTCTGGCTGCAGTAGCGGGAAGGGGTCTAGGAGATGCGTGCACTCCGTGGCCGCGCAAGGGGCAATCTGTGAAGAGTGTGTTCGTAGACGAGTGTGTGCATTATGGAAGTCAGGAATAGGTTCCTTGGAATCCTCTTCTGAAGCGTAGTGAGGTGCAGAGAACAACGCCCAGCAGACTAAGGCACTCTTTCTCCCGACACGTGGAGAATTTCCGTTGAAGATAAGCTGACACGCAGCAAACTGGAAGGCAAGCACACTCCCGACACGCAGGCAGAGATGGGCAACCAAACAGATACACGAGACAGGACCAATTAGGCAGAGAGAGTGAGGTAAGTTTCTTCACATCAAACAACTTTCTATAATGATAACATCCAATGATCATTTCAGACTACATTAAACAATACTGAACGACATTCAGTCAACACTGAATTACATTTACTACATTCAACAAACTCGCAAAGGACATGACACACGAGGGGATTAAAATAAGAAGGAACAAACAAGGAACAGGTGCAGCTCGCCAGCTGAAAGTTGGCATGATCAATGTTCCAATGGAAAAAATCAGGGTTCCCATGGAAACGCTGATGCCACATGCCAGCGGCACCTGAAACACGAGGGAGAAAACGTCAACACACTTGGAACAAAACAAACAGAACATGGAGCATGAGTGTCCGGATCCTGACACTGACCAAAACCGAACCAGACAGGAAGTCAGTATCCAGACACGAACAAGACCAATCAAAGAGCGCACGGCGGTAACTCAAAACTGGACCCGTGCACTCACACAAAGAACGTACACGAAACACAAGACAGACAGGGGATGATGATGTCACAGTCCTGTCAGACAAAACCCCAACCTGACAAGGTGACAGGATGCTGACATTATTGGAGAGCGCACGGCGGTAACTAACACGCAGACCCGTGCGCTCAACAAAGACAGGACATGGGGCGATGATGACACAGTCCCGTCAGACAAAAACCCAACCTGACAAGGTGACAGGATGCTGACATTATCGGAGAGCGCATGGCGGTAACTAACACCCAGACCCGTGCGCTAAACAAAGACAGGACATGGGGCGATGATGTCACAGTCCTGTCAGACAAAACCCCAACCTGACAAGGTGACAGGATGCTGACATTATCGGAGAGCGCATGGCGGTAACTAACACCCGGACCCGTGCGCTCAACAAAGACAGGACATTGGGCGATGATGACACAGTCCCGTCAGACAAAAACCCAACCTGACAAGGTGACAGGACCGTGACAGTCAGATTTTTACTGCTGATTTGAAATATGTTACTTGATCGTAATCTTGACCAACTGTTTTGTAGATTTCGTTCATGTATGCTGCTTGTTTACAAAGAAAAATAGCTGTCCAGCCAGCCCGAGAGCATTCCAAAGATGGCTGCTGCACTGAGTGGACTGACTTGCTAAAAATACTTTGGTAAAGCACAGTACCCCGATTTTCCTCCATTTCTTCTGGAGAAGTTTTGACATAAAGAGCACAGTTTCACATTCAAGAACTAAGTCTACAAACCAATAAAGAGCACAGTTCCACATTCAAGAACTATGTCTACAAACCAAGACTCAAAGTGAAGGACCACACAGACTCAACCAACAGAGAAAACATAGCAGTGTCTCTCCACTTAAAGAGCTATAGTTGGTCCCACTAGGCTTATTTAGGGATGCAAATGTTCTGTTTTGTAAAGGAACACCGGAAACAAGGGAGGCTAAAGTTCATTAAGCTTGTGCTGTGGTTCAAGAGCAGGCATAATTAAAACCATGATAAAAATTATACCCATCTGCACCATGGAAGGTCAAACTCCAAAAACTCCCTCGGAAGACATAAATCAGCAGCATTTAAAATAACTTTGAGTTAAAATACCTCACTCTGACCTACTTACCATTCAAATTCACTATTATAAACAGTGGGAAGATGGCACATTTCACAGTCTCAAAAAAGCCAAAAAACACCAAGCAAATGTGCATATTTTTGTAACTGACTTATGTAAAAAAAAAAATTAAAAAGTGTTAGATGAGGACAGTGTAGATGTATTAATTATTGGAGTCTGAGCGGGGTGGTCAGAGGCAGAGTTTATAATACTACTAATGATGGCTGCACTCTTACACCACCCATCACATAGGGTCTGGTTGGTGTCACATGCTCACAGTTGAAGATCTACCCTACATCATACCTGCTTATTACATGTGGCACCACAGGTATTAGAAAACTGCCTTTGCATGTTAGGGTTATAAAAAACATCATGGTGAAAAATAACAAAGAAAAATGCTTCAATCATAAAAAGGAGGAGAGGGAAAATCCATTGTTCTCTTTACCGAATTCTCACCTGAAATGACTGTAACAGATAATTTCCCCACTGTAATCCTACAGCAGTTGAAAAATGTCAGCAGCACCAGTCTACATGTATACTACCTGGCAGGCCGTTCCCTCATGCAAATACCTTTGCCTTATATGGAGAGTGTGGAGCGGAGCTCAGGCACAGGAAATGGCTGGGTTTGATTCAATAAGGCGGCAATTTTTCTACCCCCTTCAATCATCCTCTACTTCCATCTGGATTTCACACAGAGGACCTGTACTCTGTTCTGATGTGACAGAGAAAACCGAACTCGCCCCAGATCCCCAAACAATGTACATGCTACTCAACTCAAAATGTTCACAATGATAAAATAAAATAACAATCTAGTTATGTCTGTTTAATACATTTAGCATATGGCCCAGAGTATAGAGGTTAGGCCTGGGAGTGTTAAAAGCAGACTAAGGAATGCATAATAAGGTGCTAGAGCTATTTCAAGAATCTATTTCATCATATTATAGATCCACATTTTTGATCAAGTCACTAGTCTAGAGGGATATTAACATTTCTATTAAATGAAAAATCTTGAGGTACACTTTATCGAATCATCAGTAATAGCAAGTAAAGAACATAATAGCAAACAAACAAAATCAAAGCGCCATTAGTGTTAGTTCTTTCCCTAAAGGGAATCTTACCAACTTCTGTAAGCAAACAAGGAAACCTTACAACCCAAAACTTGACCACCATCTGTAGGTCTAAATGCTCCTGCTGCATTAACCCCTGAGGGTCAATCAGCATGTTAACATAAGTCCTTTCTGACCCCTGGGTCATTACCAGGTCAGAAAAAAACCCTTAAATCAGCTCCTCAATTCACAACCCTTGACACCTTGATGTATTAAACTTGAATGTTGGCATGGTAATGAGAGCCAAACTGAATTTCAAGGAGTTTCAGCGTGACTTAAAGCCAATTAGATAACAGTGAAAACATCCAGAATGTTCAGAACGTCAATAATTTAATAGACCAAAGTCACCAAAACTATGAGCTCCTTACTGCCCTGTCTGTGCTTTGGTATTGTTCACTCAAAAATTCTAATTCTCTCATCATTTACTCACCCTGTTGCCATTATGTGTGTATTTCTTTCTACTGCTGAACACAAACAAAGATTTTTAGAAGAATATCTCAGCTCTGTTGGTTCATACAATGAGAGTGAATGTTGACCAGACCCTTCATGCTCCAAAAAGCACATAAAGGCAACATAAAATTAATCCATACGACTCAAGTGGTTAAATCTAAATCTTTAGAAGCGATATGATAGGTGTGGGTGCAAAACAGATCAATAATTAAGTCCCTTTTTTACTATAAATCTCTATGTTCACTTTCACAT
The DNA here is from genome assembly GCF_019703515.2 of Myxocyprinus asiaticus. Lineage (NCBI taxonomy): Eukaryota > Metazoa > Chordata > Actinopteri > Cypriniformes > Catostomidae > Myxocyprinus > Myxocyprinus asiaticus. The sequence goes on from NC_059345.1 coordinate 30,859,023, forward strand.
TCTGAAAGTGAAAGTGGAGATTTATAGTAAAAAAGGACAAATATTGATCTGTTTCTCACCCAACGTGATTGCATCACTTCAGAAGACATATATTAAACCACTTGAGTCGTATGGATTAATTTTATGCAACCTTTATATGCTTTTTGGAGCTTAAAAGGTTTGGTCACAATTCACTTGCATTGTAAGGACCAACAGAACTGAGATATTCTTCTAAAAATCTTCGCCTCAGCAGAAGAAAGAAAGTCATACACATCTGGGATGGCATGAGAGTAAGTAATTGATGAGAGAAAGTAATTGATGAGAGAATTTTGGGTGAACTATTCTTTTAAATACTGCCTGAATAATGCTCAGAGAAAAACTGTTGAACAGTTGCCTTGATCTTTCAGAAAGAGGTACCAAAATGTAATTTTCACCAATGCCAGAAGAGAATTAAAATGGATGATTATTCCAGAACAAACAAAATCTAGAGGTGTGTAATGATATTATGTTATTAGACACACTTCACGCAGCAGACACAGTTCTAAAATGGCCCTGGAAAATGTCTGACAGAAATAATCACGGTCTGGACTATGCACATGTGTGGTTTTGAACCAAGTACCAAGCCCAGAGATGAGAATAAATATAATAGGTGATTACTAAATATGTTAAAATAAATAAGTGATTATAGATCTTTGTTGCATTACATAAGCATTACATAATCCAGTTGTAATTAACCCCAGTGAATACTTGTGAAGTAAAACACCTCTAGGTGTGTTGGTCAGGTTACCAAGGAGGGAAGAACACCCAGTGGAGCAGAGAGAGACTTCTGGGTAAGAAAGGGGAATGGAGGCAAAGCTGACTATAGCGCTTTCAGAGACAGCAAACACAGAGGGTTTGTGTAAGCCGAGATAGGAGTGGCCCTGAAACGTCTGGCTACTGCTGGGAAACTCGTTGCCAAAGTTTTCAAGTTCAGCCCATTATTTCTGCTTGATTTTGAAGACAGTTGAATAGAATGTAGCGCTTTCTGTCTAATGGGGAAGTCTATAATGCCATAATTTTCCCTGAAGCACTCAAAGGAATGGATTATGTTTAGACTGGGATTCTAAAAATGGTGCTGAAATTCTAATAGTGCAGCTGACGATGAGACAAGTTGACAGTGCATCATCATACAGACAAATGTTTTTAACTCTTTTTAACTTTCCTCCTGTCAGTTCACTGCATATCAGTCCTTTCATCCATACTAGGGGTGCACCGATTGCTCGGCCACCGATCTAAATCGGGCGATTTTCATCTTAAATCCATGATTGCCGATTGGCTGATTGTGCCTAGATTCAGGGCCGTTCTTTTTTGCAGCACCCATACACTGCTCTAATGAATGAGCACTTGCTCAACTCTTGAAGCATGCAGTGTGGCCACTGGAGGGTGAGTTGGTGGCAGTTCTAAGCATTCACAAATTTAAACTTTCAGACATGCTGTTATTTAGATGAATATGCCGGTTTGTTTTAAAACATGTGTAAGAATATTAAGCTGCCCATTTTCTAGAGTCAGTATGGTAGTAATTCTGACTCGCTGCACAGTGAGCACGGAGAGGATAAAGAGAATGCAAACGTGTATAAAAACGAATTAAACAACAAATAACATGAATACAAATCTGAGTATACGTGATGTAATGCAAATCATGACAATCAGATGGTGTGTGGAGTAGGTGTGTGGAGTAGGGATACCACAGTGTACGACGTTACCGGTTTTACTCGGTACAAGGGACAACACCGGTGTGAAATTTTATACCGAGTAAAAGGGGGAAACATTATGAATGGAACTTCCAATATCAATACAATAGCCTAATGAATAGAAAAGCCTTAAATAAAGAATAGTTGCCTAATGAAGAGTTTGCGACCCATGATAAATGAACCTAAATAATGCATTGAAAGCCAGATGTTCTTTACCAATGTATCAAATTACACAGGCAGCGAAGTACGCGCACTGACAGAAGACGTTTAATTGCAGGTTGAGAATATAATGTGCATGGTGGGTAACTGGGAGACGTCGCGGATTCGGTATGACACAAGAAATGCTGTTAGACACACAGACATGCTCTCGAAGAAACACACTTTAATATATTTTTAAAAACAAATGACAGAAAAGCCGTCTATGCGCATGTCTGTCTCGCTGTTTTTTCAGAGGTGTGCAGTCTCGTGGAACACGTGTATGTAAAGGGTTTTCACTCTTTCTTTGTTTCAGTCTTAGGAAAATTTTCTGCAAGAATAGTATCGTCTATGAGAATACTGCAAATGACCTCAGACCATCTCAGCTCAGGAGGTGCTGTTCAGTTCGCTTTATTTCCACAGAGCAGTTCGTTCATTCTGAGCGCAACTGTCCAGGGTCACTTTATATATAGCCTTTACATCTGTGATCAAATCATAAAATAATACAAAAACACATTCACCTCGAACCATGATTTATATTTCAGTGATTATTATCATCATTATAATTATTATGTTTACATTTATTATTATTTTTAGATCTTAATTTGCATTAGTAATTTTCTGCCTGTTGTCATAAATGGATACTTGCGTGACGATAAATGGAAAGGTGGTTATATTTTTTTACCACTTCGTTATTTTAATTGCTTTTCCATTTCTTTTGAAGTGCAATTTGAATTTAGTTTTAAGTTTTTCATTTAAGTTTTTCGTTTTTAAAATAAATGAATTTAATTTTCAATGCAAAATTACTAAAGCAAGAATATTCACCGATCCCTCGTGTTGATGATGTAAATGGATATTGTGATTTCTTTTAAATTTTTTATATATAAATATTGTGAACATATTTCTTGCATATCGCCCAGCCCTAGGAGGGAACAAAATGAACTTATTCACACACATTTAAAGTCATTACTCTTCCGAAGCAGCTAAACTGGGTCCTGGGATAAAAGGTAATAAAACACCCAACATTAAACCCGCAACAACCCACAATAAGTGATGTATTTGCCCGGACAACGAAATACCCGACCGGTAGCCCATGATGGAGAGAATGCACGGGTGAAGTAGGTTCATTGCCAAAGAGATGTTGCCCTTCACAACTGTTGAAAAGCCATCTTTCAAAAAGTTGAGCAACACACATTTTAATTGTACTTCATTTTTTTTAGTTTCATTTGGTAAATAAAAAATAAAGTTCAATGTTTGAAATCAAGATGCCTTGCGTTATTGTGTAGGCTATTGCTTAACGAAAATTACACCATAAATACCACTTAGCGTCCAACCAGTGGTAATACCGGTGTTAGTTGGTTTAAACATGGACACCGCACCGATGTGAAAATTATTATATCATGGCAAGTCTAGTGTGGAGCGATAGAGACTGTTTGAGCGATCATGAGCATATACACAAAAAAACAAACACACAAGCAAAAATAATAATAAAATAAAATTATATACAGTTGTGCTCAAAAGTTTGCATACCCTGGCAGAAATTGTGAAAGTTTGGCATTGATTTTGAAAATATGACTGATCATGCAAAGGATAGTGATCATATGAAGCCATTTATCATCACATAGTTGTTTGGCTCCTTCTTAAATCATAATGATAACAGAAATCACCCAAATGGCCCTGATCAAAAGTTTACATACCCTTGAATGTTTGGCCTTGTTACAGACACACAAGGTGACACACACAGGTTTAAATGGCAATTAAAGGTTAATTTCCCACACCTGTGGCTTTTTAAATTGCAATTAGTGTCTGTGTATAAATAGCCAATGAGTTTGTTAGCTCTCACTTGGATGTACTGAGCAGGCTAGATACTGAGCCATGGGGAGCAGAAAAGAACTGTCAAAAGACCTGCGTAACAAGGTAATGGAACTTTATAAAGATGGAAAAGGATATAAAAAGATATCCAAAGCCTTGAAAATGCCAGACAGTACTGTTCAATCACTTATTAAAAAGTGGAAAATTCAGGGATCTCTTGATACCGAGCCAAGGTCAGGTAGACCAAGAAAGATTTCAGCCACAACTGCCAGAAGAATTGTTCGGGATACAAAGAAAAACCCACAGGTATCCTCAGGAGAAATACAGGCTGCTCTGGAAAAAGACGGTGTGGTTGTTTCAAGGAGCACAGTACGACGATACTTGAACAAAAATGAGCTGCGTGGTCGAGTTGCCAGAAAGAAGCCTTTACTGTGCCAATGCCACAAATGACAACACCTTGACATGCCTCACAGCTTCTGGCACACTGTAATTTGGAGTGACGAGACCAAAATAGAGCTTTATGGTCACAACCATAAGCGCTGTGTTTGGAGAAGGGTCAACAAGGCCTGTTGTGAAAAGAATACCATCCCCACTGTGAAGCATGGTGGTGGCTCACTGATGTTTCGGGGGTGTGTGATCTCTAAAGGCATGGGGATTCTTGTGAAAATTGATGGCAAGATGAATGCAGTATGTTATCAGAAAATACTGGCAGACAATTTGCATTCTTCTGCACAAAAGCTGTGCATGGGACGCTCTTGGACTTTCCAGCACGACAATGACCCTAAGCACAAGCCAAGTTGACCCTCCAGTGGTTACAGCAGAAAAAGGTGAACGTTCTGGAGTGGCCATCACAGTCTCCTGACCTTAATATCATCGAGCCACTCTGGGGAGATCTCAAACGTGCGGTTCATGCAAGACGACCAAAGACTTTGTATGACCTGGAGGCATTTTGACGAATGGGCAGCTATACCACCTGCAAGAATTTGGGGCCTGATAGACAACTATTACAAAAGACTGCACGTTGTCATTGGTGCTAAAGGGGGCAATACACAGTATTAAGAACTAAGGGTATGAAGACTTTTGAACAGGAGTCATTTTTTTCATTGTTGCCATGTTTTGTGTTATGATTGTGCCATTCTGTTATAACCTACAGTTGAATATGAATCCCATAAGAAATAAAAGAAATGTGTTTTGCCTGCTCACTCATGTTTTCTTTACAATTGGTACATATATTACCAATTCTCCAAGGGTATGCAAACTTTTGAGCACAACTGTATGTGTATGTATATATGTAAATAATCACACACATTTATACCAATACCTCTCTCTCTCCACTGCCCCTCCCCGAGAGCCCTCCAAAAACTCCAAATAGTTGCCCCATTTTCCAACAAACGAATCTAAGTTACCCTGTCTTCTAAATGACACCTCCTCAAAAGCCGCCACACTCCCCATCTCCATGCACCACTCCTGAAATGGGGGCGCTCCCCCAACCTCCATCCCCTTAAAATCATTTGTCTGGCGATCATTACAATGGTCAGAACCCAATTTTTTATGTGTTTATTCCCCACATCGATTACCGCCCCATCGCCCAAAACACAGAGTCTGGGTCAAAACGAAATCAGAGTACCCAATACGTCACACATAAAACTCTGAACCTTCAACCAAAATTCTTGGATCTTAACACACCACCAAAAAACATGGGTTGAGTCTCCATCTTCTGATTGGCAACGCCAGCAGGTGGGTGTGTCTTTAAGACCAAGCCTATACAATCTACAGGGGGTCTGTCATGAACTCAGATTCCCAGCAGTCACAGCAGCATCCAAACATGGCCACCCCAGACTCAAATTCCCATGCACCACCTCGATCCCAATCACCTGAGTTCTGATCAGCCACACCTGCATATCATCACCACAGCTATCACTGCACCCTTTATAAGAGACTCTGTCACGTTCAGTCATTGCGAAGTATATGCTCTATTCCCTAGTATTAGACGTTACCAAGCTTACATTATTCTGCCTGATTCACTGTTGTGATACTACTGCCTTTTTCTGACCACGAGTTTGCCTCTAGCCTGTTTACCTCTGTTTGCCAATCGCCTGACCTTCTACCTGTTCTCTGTATTGGATTTTGCCTGTCGTCTGAATTGTAATGTTGCCTTATCTTCATTAAAACTGCCCTACTGCACTTGCATACTACTCTCCTGGTGATATTTCCTGACAGGGTCAAATAGAATCGATGTAAAATCTTGAACTGCATAAGGCGCACCCTTGTATCTCTAGATACAAACTTGACATTTTTTTTTAATCCTAGCCCACACTCCCTCCTTAAATACCAAGTTTAAATCTTTCTCCCATAATCTCTTGATAGAAGTTAAAGCTCCTTCCCCCAGACTCTGACCTTTTCCAAAATCAGTAATCACCATTCCCTGAGTATCTGCCACTTTAGGGGGGTGAATTAACCTCCCTCACAATCCACACTGACCAGCAGAAAGGGGACTTTTTAATACAAACTTTTGGGTTCAGCCATATGCTCGAGGCAACATTTAAATAAATGTCAGAATTAAACACTCTGGACACTTTTGTCCATACCGAGTGCAAATGCGAGATAATGGGGTGTAACTTAACTTCTCCGGTTAGTTTAATAGAAAGGCTTTGCAGTGGCGAAATAGGGGCAAGAACTTCCAGTTCAATACAAAACCAGGGAGGGGCTTGCTCAGGTGGAAGCGACCAATAAGCCAAAGGTCTGAGACTGAATGCATAATAATAAAACAAAATCTTGGGTAGGCCTAGCCCACCTTTGTCAATCGGCCTATACAACTTACTGAAATGTAATCTGGGACGTTTACCATTACAAATGAAGGACTTCACTATACTATCAAATTGCTTGAAATAAGAGATGGGTACATCTACAGGGAGAGACTGTAGCAGGTAATTGGAACTGGAATACAATTCATTTTAATAATATTAACCTTCACAATCATAGATAAATGTAATGCAGCCCAAATGCCCACATCGCTCGAAAACCTTTTTATTAAGGGATCAAAATGATCTCTAACTAAATCAGACAAATTTGCTGGAAATAAAATGCCCAAATACTTAATGCCCTGTTTGGGCCACTGGAAGGCGCTCGGCTGAAAAGCCATTACTGGGAAGTACGCTGTCAGAGCCAAAGCTTCGTATTTAGACCAATTGACTGTGTATCCTGAGATCTAGTAGGGTCGGAGACGAATAATAAAATATAATCTGCGTAAACAAAAGCTTATGCGCCATACCTCCCGCCAGCACCCCTGGAAAATCATCCTCCTTTCTTACCGCGGCTGCTAATGGTTCCACGGCAAGACAGAACAATAAGGGGGAAAGAGGGCAACCCTGCTGGGTGCCCCTATCCAGAGTGAAATTAATCGATTTGTTTGTACCGCTGCTACCAGGTGTCTATAAAGTAACTTAATCCATCCAATAAAAGTATTCCCGAACCCGTATATTTCCAAAACCTTAAAAAAAGAATCCCATTCTACCATATCAAATGCCTTTTCAGCGTCAAGTGAGATGGCAGCGACCGGAGTCTTATCATTCGCCACTGACCACATGATATTGATGAAACACCTAATGTTATCAGAAGAGCTGCGGCCCTGAATAAACCCTACCTGATCTGTAAGTATAAGAGATGTCATATCTTTACTTAATCAGTTAGCCAAAATTTTTGACAATATTTTAACGTCTAGCTGGATCAGGGAAATTGGACGGTAACTCTTACACTCACTTGGATCTTTGTCCTTTTTAAGAATCAAACTGATCCGGGCTTGATTCATGGCTGGCAAAAGCTTTTCATTCTCTAATGATTCCATATAAACTTCTAACAAAAGTGGAGCCAGTTCTGTAGCATAAGATCTAAAACATTCAACGACAAAGTCATCTGACCTTGTTTGTTGGCAAGGCCTTAATTACCTCGCCAAGCTCCTCCAAGGTTTTCTCAGAATCAAGAGAATTTTTTTGCTCAGTCATCAGTTTAGGGAATTCTAATGGTTCCACAAAATTTCTAATATCAGGAACTATAGAGATCAAAATAGAATTCATAAAAGCATTACTAATATCAATGGCCGAGGTAAATATTTCACCACCAGCAGATTTCACTGAGTGAATGGTAGAAAAAGACTCTCACTGCTTAATATATCTAGCAAAAAGTTTCCTGATTTGTCCCCCGACTCAAAGCCAAAACTCCACCTTCCGCGGCAAAATACTATTATATCTGTATTTCAATCGGGTCAGTTTTCTGAGGCATTCAGATGACATTCGGCACTTCAGCTCTGCCATGGCACTTTTAATATTCTCTTCCAACTCCACGAATTCTTGTGCTTTGGAGTTTTTGATGAATGAGGCATACTGTATGATCCGACCCCTAAGAAACGCCTTAAGTGCCTCCCAAGCCACGCCCACAGAGGATACTGAGGACCAGTTTGTCTCCATATAAACATTGATTTCAGCCTTTAACATTTGTTGGTATTCAGGATTTTGCAAAAGGGATACATTAAAGTGCGAACTATATGATTTATTTTTCTCCATATGTGGCAACACCTCTAAACTCACCAGGGCGTGATCTGAGACTAAGATGTTTCCAAATGAGCAATCAACAACAGATGAAATGAGGGACTTAGATATTTTAAAAAAAATCTATTCTAGAATAAATCTTATGGACTGATTAAAAAAAATTTATAGTCTCACCAGATGGGTTGAAAAGTCTCCAAATATCTGTAAGACCAAGATAATTATACATCCTGTGAAGCATCAGTGTTGTTCTAGGTGGCTCACACTTTTACTTCAATATGATCAAGGACTGAGTCCATCAAAAGATTAAAGTCTCCTCCCAATATTATATCATGAGGGGTGCCAGCAGCTTGCAACATAATAATAATAATAATAATACATTATATTTATATGTGCCTTTCACGACACTCAAGGTCACCTTACAAACAGAACACAAAAAAGTCATCCATGAAAGCATCAACTATAACAACATTAAGCAAACAATACTATGATATACAATAAGGCATTGGAAGATACAAAGTATGAACTCAATGCATGCACATTCATAAAAAGGCCTGTTTAAATAGGTGAGTTTTAAGATGAGATATAAAAGTATGAAGACTATCACTGTTACGAATATCCAGAGGAAGGAAATTCCATAAGACCCCATAGTGTTCAGACGAATACGTGGTATAACAAGAAGAGTTGATGAGGAAGATCTGAGGGTACGAGTAGGTGTATAGATATGAAAAAGATCGGAGAAATATGAAGGAGTAAGATTATTTAAGGCCTTGTAGGTAAGAAGCAAGATTTTAAAATCAATTCAGTACTTAACCAGAAGCCAATACAAATGTTGAAGAACAGGTGAAATGTGCTCATTAAAGGGGGTTCTAGAAATGATTTGTGCAGCTGAGTTCTGGACCAGCTGAAGTTTATGAAGAAGTTTGTAAGGAAGACCAGAGAAGAGAGCATTGCAGTAATCAATACGTGATGTAACCAGTGCGTGAATGAGCATGGCAGTGCTGTTCAATGTGGGAGAGGGACGAAGACGATTAATATTACATAAATGAAAGTATGCAGAGGGAGTTATGTTATTAACATTGGCTTCAAAGGATAAGATGCTATCAAGGATCCCTTCAAGAACATCCCTTCCAGATCTATAAAAAAGCCCTTATCATCAACGTTAGGTGCGTAATTATTAGCCAAAATAAGGCTTTGCCCCTGAATTTCTGCTAAAACAATGACTCTTCCTAATTTATCTTTAATCTGTTTGAGACATTTGAATTGTAGATGCTTACTTATCAGCGTAATGACTCCCCTGCTCTTACTTGAGCCAGCACTAAAGAAAACATGTCCACAGCATATCTTCCCAAATTTTTCAGCTTCCTACGGGGAAAGATGCATTTCCTTAAGAAACACTATATCATATTTCTTACGCTTAAGAGAAATAACCTTCCTTCTTTTTATTTGGTGCCCCAACCCATTCACATTCCACGTGGAGAGAGACAATCTGCTCATATTAACGTTTGACATTTTGACATGTGAGAAAAAAATTATTGTGTGACAAAAACAAAATTATAAAGACCACATTCCAACATTAGTACAACAATCAAACCCCAAACTTCCCCCAGATCCAAACAAACAGAAAAAAGAAAAATATGCACATTAATCCCGCGCGCAACAGCACCAACTGGCGTCCATCCCTCTAAACTCAAACAGTCCACGTACGCCTACGAGAGCCCCTGTGACAACTTTGCCATTGGATTGCTCGAGTCCAGTTTTTCTGTACAAATTTTGTGAGACAGAGTTACACAACAACAACATCTATAAAACAAAATCCAGCCGCTAGGCGGAACCAGCGCAAAAAGAAGAAAACAAAATACAAAAAAACAAAAGGGGCTCTCAGTTTCCTCGGACAGTCAAATGAATGTTCAGTGAGCTGGCCCATTCAGCTGCTACATGAGTGCACAAATGACCTAATCACTCCAATGTCTTGCAAGAAATACTCCACAAAACAAACTCCAACCAATAGGAGGCATAAGCACAAAGAATGTGCAGATTCATCCACTCAACAGGAGTGTTACTCCACAAAACAAACTCCAGCCACTAGGCGGAACCAGCGCAAAAAGAAGAAAACAAAAAAACAAAAAAACAAAAGGGGCTCTCAGTTTCCTCGGACAGTCAAATGAATGTTCAGTGAGCTGGCCCATTCGGCTGCTACATGAGTGCACAAATGACCTAATCACTCCAATGTCTTGCAAGAAATACTCCACAAAACAAACTCCAACCAATAGGAGGCATAAGCACATAGAATGTGCAGATTCATCCACTCAACAGGAGTGTTACTCCACAAAACAAACTCCAGCCACTAGGCGGAACCAGCACAAAAAGAAACAAAAAAGGCACTCAGTTCCTCAAACAGTCAAGTGAATTTTCAGGGAGTCGGTCCATTTGGCTACAACTTGAGTACCACAAAATAATGTACTCACTCCATTGACTTTATGAAGGACATCGCTTGCTGGGGACATGTAAATGTTTTTTGGCCATCCTTAGCATATATTCTCAATTTGGCCGGGAACATCAGTGCAAAAGTGACCTTCCACTGATGTAAGAGTTTCTTGCATTCCTTGAATCGATCACGCATCTCTCTTGTTGAATTCGCAAATTCTGGGAAAAAGAAAATGCTGTGGTTCTTCCAAAAAAGCTTTCCTTTACTCCTCACCTCGAGCAACACGAGATCTTTATCGGGTGAGCTCAGAAATTTGGCCAGAATTGATCGGGGCCTGTCTCCCTCAGTGGATCGATGAGCTGGAACCCTGTGAGCTCGCTCGATTTCCAGCTTATGGCCTGTTGTCAAGCAGATTCGGAAAAAGCCCGTCCTGGAATTTAACCATATCCTGACCCTCTTCGGCTTCAGGAATTCCGACGATTCATATGTTATTCCACCGCTTGCGGTTCTCCACGTCCTCCAATTTCTCCCAGACGTGCTCCAAATCCACCTTGGTCGCTAGCGGATTAGCAGCTAGTTCCCTTTCTGATGACTCCAGATAATCGAGCCGTTTCTCGACATCCCCCACACTTGTGACCACCTCAGTGAATTTCGTCTCCATGGCAGTGATTGATCGACGTATTACAGCAAGATCCTCCAAGTCAGCAACGACCTTCGACAGCATTGCCGACATGTTCAACAATTCTCGCCAAATTTCCCTAAAAGGCACGTATGTGTCTTTTAATGTCACCAGAGCCCGAGGACTTTGAATTCTTTGACATATTGTCATCCTAGAACAGTTACGGAACAGGGTGTATCGAATCTCACAGGTTTATGACATAAAAAGAATTAAAACTAGCAAAGTGCACAGAGCTTGCCATTCACATGTCCGAACTTCACATGGCATCACGTAACGTTGGCCGATCTTAGTGTTAAAAAAAACAAAAACAAAAAAAAAAAAAACGGTGATCGGTATCGACCACAAATTTCCTGATCAGTGCACCACTAATCCATACCCCTATGTTCCTTGGTCACGCAGTGAGACTATTTATTCTGAAATGTATTGTTTACAGTCATCATTGTCAAGAGACATTTAAAAACAGGAAGACATTTAATCCTTATTGGAAAAAAATCCGAATTCAGTTTTTCCAGGATAAATACTTTTTATTGCACATCAGGTCCTGAATCGATCCAACAAAGACCATCTGGAATACTTTCTATTTGTGTTCAATATGGGCACAGTATGTGTTGCTATTCATTTTTTAAATATTCATTGAGAGAGGGTTTGCTTTCTTGGACTTGAGAGCATGTAAGTCTGGGTGGTCTTGGATTGCAGACAGTAGCACTGCTAACACAGACTACAAATGCTTCTTTGCAAGGTTTGTTTTTACAGAATAAATTTCCTCATCTCGCCATGTTTACTTTGAGCAAATTGAATATTTAAGCCAACATTTTAAAACTGGCCACTTGCCCTATCAACTACACAGCAAATCTCCATCACCTCAGAGAAACCAATATGTAGGCCTCAAGATTTCTCATCCAACTAGAAGATCAACTTGCCAATGGCAATCCTAAAGAAATTGGACCACAAAAGAACATAACACATATTCTTTTATTTTGTTGGAGCAAGACATTTCACTGTCAGTTATTTCAAATGGCTTCCAAGTGGGATGATTAACAAATATATGCCTATCCTATGAGAAAATTGGTCATATATGCTCATGCTTTAAAGATAATAATCTTTACATTCAGCTAGAGAGAACCTAGCTTAGAAACAGTCATGGCTTGTGTTCTTCTTGTGTCTACTTTTAAAATATGTATGAAAATAGGGGTCTTCCCAGAAGTCATTTTTGTGAGTGGAAATACATAGACTCCATACACACCAACAAATAAATAAAGCTGGAGGCCATGTTTATAGGGCAGATTTATGGTTATATGGTTTGCTTTATACCTTAAGAAAGGTGCAATTTCTACATGGACATGTGCGCACCTTCTACAGGATTTATCAGGAGGGCTTTTACAGTGTTTGATATCTCAGACAGAGGCAAGCGGATGATAACCGTTTCATGCATCTTCTTGCTGTCTGCTACTTGTATGTGTATATACAGTAAACAAATGTGACCTCATCATTTGGTTAACACTAAGGGAGGGTCTTGGTTGATCAGGAAATTAAATTGATAAAGAGTAAACTCCACAGCTCCAAGAGCTCAATTCCACATGGTGAGTTTCAGTGCACTATAACTGATGCCTCAAAAAACTGTCCTGTCTAAACAAATTTTCCACAGATTCACAGAGATACGAAACAACACAGGGGCCACATTACCAGCCCACATGAGAAGCCTGTAATGAGACCATTAATCAAAGTCAGACACTTGTGGGAACTTGATTAAACACAACAGTAAAGCAAAAGCCCCTCAAGCTATCATGCTGCTGTCTTTGGGCTGATGTTTAAGGATCGAGAACCCCCAAGTTTGAGCAACCCCAACCAGCACACCTACATAACAATGGTGTTTGAATGTGCTGCTACCGTATACATTAAAACGGCAGTGGCGTTTGTAGACAATGTCCTTTCAAGGTTATCTAAGACCAGTGCAGTTCTATCTTATATGTAATATTTATGGTATGGATTTGTGTAGCTGACAATGAACCTGGATCAGCATAAACTGGACTGTGAGCAGGGATTGTGATCGTAGGGAAGGCATTTTGATCTTTAGGGAGGGCAAGTGGACGTCTCTTCATTGGACTGGAAGGGGGGTGTCAGAAGTTTCTAGGGGGCACAAGGAAAATCTAGAGGGACAATTACCTCCCAGTCTCCCCTTAGACCCAGTCCATGACTGTGAGTGAGTGTAGTCATTCGTGATGGCAGAATCTGGGAAGAGTAAACAGAACCATTACAGGAATGTTGCAGGTCAGCGGCTCTTACTCACAGCCAACAGGAAATGAGAGCTAGCAAGTGACGAGAAGAAAGCCCCCAGTCAATGCTTCTGATCAAAAACAGCAAACTGAGAGTTTCACTTTAGTGCTGCTGCCATGAAAACAGCTTGATTACTTTGATAGTCAGAAATATTAATTTACACAAATGTAATTGATTGTGTAAAATAGGCATGTAATATCGATTTCAGGCCCGAATCAAATCAAATCAAAATCGCATCACGCCATACTTTGAGGTATCTGCAAAAAAACAAAAAATGGATTACTGGCTGAGAGAATCGATATAAAATCGTATCGTGATGAAACTTGCGATTTACACCCCTACTATTTACCTCCTCCTTTTCATCCAAGTTGCTGGTTTTCTAATAACTTAATATAATATTTGTGCTGTATACTGATAAACAGACTGAAGTTAATTATTCCATGTAGGGAAAATGCTTTAAATGTACAAAAACCAAGGTTCATGTCAAATTATTCACAATGATTCAACAAGCGACAATTAAAATGTTCCAAAGGAAAATTCATCTTATTCTAACATTGACATTCTAACACCTATCAGAGATATTCAAATAAATGGCCTTTTAAAACTTACAACGTAGTCACATGGTGTGACTCATTGCTCTGACAAAAAAATTTTCCTCCCCAGCTAAACCTGTTATTTTGCAAAAACGTAATTTTGTGTGTGCCTAAATAGTATACACTGGCGGCCAAATGTCAAATCACTTTTATTGTCACACAGCCATATACACAAGTGCAATGGTGTGTGAAATTCTTGGGTGCAGTTCCGATCAACATAGCAGTCGTGATAGTGATGAGACATATACCAATTTACAATAATATCAAATTAACACAACACAATTTAAAGTCTAATATACACATAATTACACACAACACAATATACAAATAATAACATACACTGTACAGTATACAATACACACAATATAGATACACATTATTCAATAATTGTTTTGTTTTTTTAAAGTACATATAGAATGTACAGTAGGTTGTATTGTACTGAATTGACATTCAGGCTGTCAGTTGATAGTAAGTTGTTAAGAGAGAATATAATATAATAATAATATAATTTATGACAGTCCGGTGTGAGATATAAGAGTAAGGGTAATAAAGTGCAGTGCTGATGTATTTTGATCGTGGGAGATCAAGAGTTCAGAAGTCTGATTGCTTGGGGGAAGAAGCTATCATGGGGTCGGCTGGTGCGGGTCCTGATGCTGCGATACCGCCTGCCTGATGGTAGCAGTGAGAACAGCCCATGGCTCGGGTGGCTGGAGTCTCTGATGATCCTCCGAGCTTTTTTCACACACCGCCTGGTATATATGTCCTGGAGGGAGGGAAGCTCACCTCCGATGATGTGTCTGGCAGTTCACACCACCCTTTGCAGTGCTTTGCGGTTGTGGGCTGTGCTATTGCCGTACCAGGCGGAGATGCAGCCAGTCAGGATGCTCTCTACAGTGCAGGTGTAGAACCGTGTGAGGATGTGGCGGTTCATTCCAAACTTCCTCAGCCGTCTCAGGAAGAAGAGGCGCTGATGAGCCTTCTTCACAATGACTTCAGTGTGGATGGACCATGTGAGTTCCTCAGTGATGTGGACACCCAGGAACTTGAAGCTGCTGACTCTCTCCACTGGTGCTCCATTGATGGTGATGGGACTGTGCTCTCTGTCTTTTCTTCTGAAGTCCACCACAAGCTCCTTTGTCTTACTGACGTTGAGGGAGAGGTTGTGCTCCTGACACCAGTGTGTCAGAGTGTGCACCTCCTCTCTGTAGGCTGTTTCATCATTGTCAGTGATCAGACCGACCACCGTCGTGTCATCAGCAAACTTAATGATGGCATTGGAGCTATGTGTTGCCACATGAGTTGAATACATGAGTGGGCTGAGAACACAGCCCTGTGGGGCTCCAGTGTTGAGGGTCAGTGATGAGGAGATGTTGCTGCCTATTCTAACCACCTGGTGTCTGCTTGACAGGAAGTCCAGGATCCAGCTGCACAGCGAGCTGTTTAAGCCCAGAGCCCGGAGTTTCTCATCTAGCTTGGAGGGCACTATGGTGTTGAATGCTGAGCTATAGTCTACAAACAACACTCTCACATAAGTGTTCTTTTTTTCCAGGTGGGAGAGAGCAGTGTGTATTGTAGATGCAATGGCATCATCAGTGGAACGGTTGTTGCGGTAAGCAAACTACAATGGGTCTAGAGAAAGAGGCAGCACAGAGCAGATGTAATCTCTGATTAGTCTCTCAAAGCATTTGCTGATGATGGGGGTCAGAGCAACAGGACACCAGTCATTTAAGCAAGTGATTTTTGATTGCTTTGGAACAGGCACAATGGTGGATGTTTTAAAGCATGTGGAGACTACAGACAAAGAAATGTCCATAAAAACACCAGCCAGCTGGTTCGAGCACGCTCTGATGACGCGGCCCGGAATGCCGTCTGGGCCCGCGGCTTTGCGGATATTCACCCGTCGGAAGGATCGGGTTACATCCACTACAGAGACGGAGAGTGAACTAACCTCTGTAGCTTCGGCCGCGAAAGCTCTCTCCACGAGGGCGGTGTTATTTCCCTCAAAACGAGCATAAAAAGTATTTAGCTCATCCGGGAGAGAGGCAGCGGTGTTCATGGCGGAGTTTTTATTCCCTTTAAAGTCCGTGATGATGTTAATTCCCTGCCACATGCTTCTAGAGTTGGTGGTGTTAAACTGTCCTTCAATCTTGTTCCTGTACTGGCGTTTTGCTGTTCTGATTTTTCGGAGGGCACAACTGGCTTGTTTATGCTCCTTCGCGTTCCCGGAATTAAAAGCGGAGGTCCGCACATTAAGTGCCATGCGAACATCGCTATTAATCCATGGCTTCTGGTTCGGATAGATCCGTGTTGTTCTGGTCAGAACAACGTCCTCTACGCACTTTCTGATGAAACACATTACGCTATCAGCATAAAGCAAATGTTTGGAATAATGTACAGATTTTGCTCTTATGGAAATAAATTGGTACTTTTATTCACCAAAGTGGCATTCAACTGATCACAATGTATAGTTAGGACATTAATAACTTGAAAAATTACTATTACAATTTGAAAAAAATGTTCAGAACTTCTTAAACTACTTCAATGATTTCTCATCAAAAAATCATCCACGTGCAGCAATGACAGTTTTGCAGATCCTTGGCATTCTAGCTGTCAGTTTGTCCAGATACTCAGGTGACATTTCACCCCACACTTCCTGTAGCACTTGCCATAGATGTGGCTGTCTTGTCGGGCACTTCTCACGCACCTTAAAGTCTAGCTGATCCCACAAATGCTCAATGGGTTTAAGATCCATAACACTCTTTTCCAATTATCTGTTGTCCAATGTCTGTGTTTCTTTGCCCACTCTAACCTTTTCTTTTTGTTTTTCTGTTTCAAATGTTTCTTTGCAATTCTTCCCATAAGGCCTGCACCCCTGAGTCTTCTCTTTATTGTTGTACTTGAAACTGGTGTTGAGTGGGTAGAATTCAATGAAGCTGTTAGCTGAGGACATGTGAGGGGTCTATTTTTCAAACTAGAGACTCTGAAGTACTTATCCTCTTCTTTAATTGCACATCTGGCCGTCCACATCTCTTTCTGTACTTGTTAGAGCCAGTTGTCCTTTGTCTTTGAAGACTGTAGAGTACCCCTTTTTTATATGAAATCTTCAGTTTTTTTTTGGCAATTTCAAGCATTGTATAGCCTTCATTCCTCAAAACAATGATTGACTTATGAGTTTCTAGAGAAAACTTTTTTTTTTTTGCCATTGACCTAATATTGACCTTAATACATGCCAGTCTATTGCATACAGTGGCAACTCAAAAACAAACACAAAGACAATGTTAAGCTTCATTTAATGAACCAAATATCTTTCAACTGTGTCTGATATAATGGCTAGTGATTTTCTAGTACCAAATTAGCAATTTATCATGATTACTCAAGGATAAGGTGTTGGAGTGATGGCTGCTGGAAATGGGGCCTGTCTAGATTTGATCAGAAATGACTTTTCAAATAGTGATGGTGCTGTTTTTTACATCAGTAATGTCCTGACTATACTTTGTGATCAGTTGAATGCCACTTTGATAAGTAACAATTTCCTTCCAAAACAGCAAAATCTGTACATTATTCCAAACTTTTGGCCACCAGTATATATTTGCATATTTTAAAGTCAAGGATTTATTTTTGATTTCATTGAAGTGTTAAAAAATGTCATACAGTCACAGCCTTTGAGCATTATGTTGTTAATTCGAAAATTCTGTACAGAAATGTGGATTGAAAAACCAGTATGCTCCAGTATAATAAGCATATTTTTTAAGCAAATTACAACTTATTTTGTCCATGTAGGACCTGCGGGACACATGAAAAAGCATGACATGGAAACAATTCACATATTCTACTGACCTACTTGGTGATAAGGTAACATATCGTAATTCTTGCTTCAACATGGCAATTGGCCAGTGTGCTGTAGTGGAGGTCATTTGAACTGAGCTAAAGGGGTTTTGATTTGAATAGTCACCCAAACACATCCCTCTAGCTTTATTTAACACTTCCAGGGGTTTATCAATAGCACAAATATTTACATTCCTCTGAGCATGTGGATTATGCACCTCTGCATGTTCAACCGTCGGATCCCAAACAGCCACATACCAAACTTTCCTTAGATCTCTTGACTTACTTTGAAAATGAAAAAAAAGTTCAAAAGCTCATCAATGCACTGTTAAAAATGAGCGGAAAACATCATTTTGTTTATTGTTTTGAATTAAAAAAAGTCTGAAATTCTCTTCAGTTGTTCTGGTCATGAGCGCCTGACATCAATGAATCTATGTATATTTATCCAAGCAAAGTTTTCACCCAAACATTATTTCTTTCCATTGCTGAAATTAAAAATTAACATAACGAAAATAAATCCTCATCTGACAAACAATATCTGACAAACAGATTGATCTGGCCTTGGCTTTTATAGATTGTCCCTGATTTGAAAGAAGTAATCACATTTCCTGTGGGAAATGATACAGGATGAATAGTGTTGACCTCATGCACTGTGAATGAGATGACCAACATAATTATTATAACTCCAGAGTAACAAGCAAGAGCAAAAAACATCAGAATAATGAGCAGCACTTTAATTAAATGGGTCATGACATACTCTTTTTTTTAAATAATTTTATTATCTTCCCTGAGGTCCACTTATAATGTTAGTATAGTTTTTTTGTGCACAAAAACAGTCAAAATTTTGTCATATATAATAATTTTACACTCTGTCTCCGGCCCTCTGTCTGAAACGCTTGGTTTTAAGATGTCTGGCCCTTTAAGACTTCAATGTAAACACCCACTGTTGTGATTGGCTAACATCATGCAGCCCTTCTAATAGAGCCATATATGAAATGCAATCTGAAGAAAATGATTAAAATGTTTACAAAGATCAACAATTAAAAATAGCACAGATGGGTGCAAAAACTATCCAATATGCTTTTAAAACAGCACAACAGCATGACAGCACAGCTGAATGAAACACAATTGGGGTCTCCATTTTAGAGTTAGCATCTTTTAAAAGTGGCACGAGATGCATAACAGTCAAAGCCATGCACGTTTATGTAGAAAAATATTTCAATCCAGATAGGCACATGAAGAAGTCCACTTTGGACGAATTTCCCATGACAGGCCCATCTTTCTGCTCTTCACCTGTTTGACTGACTGAGCACCAGTGGGCGGGGCCAAGGGTGCAATGAAGGAAAAATAGGCGTTGCATATGCAGATGTATTTGGTCCTTGTTACGTCACAAGTTCCACGAATTCCAAACGAGCCGTTTTTGCAGCTTGGTTTAAATAAATGCTCTTTTTCTATTAAGGAGGACGTTTTCAGTTCTGAAACTTACAGTATGTTTTTATTGTACAATGAACTCTCATATGTCAAAAAATCAAGGAAAATTGTATTCCTCATGTCATGACCCCTTTTAATTAAAAAAAACCTTGAGCCACGACAATTCGTAGCATTAAAGGTTCACTCAGTATTTTCTTTTTTTTCCACATTTAAAAAGTTTTCCTTCTAAAGAAATAAATAGTCATTTTGAAACATATGTATAAAATCATGACCATTCGTGTGAAATGAAGAGTTCAGTCATATCAGTAACCTTATAAAAGCTGTTTTATTCTACATGGGGCAGGGGTGCCTCATGCCATGTTAGCATCACATGACCAGCTGAATACTACTCGCTTAATCTCAGTAACTGCCCTGTTATTGGACACTTTTATTCATGGATTAACTTAATCATGTTTTACTGTGCATAGTGAATTTCTACAATGGCAATGGTAACTGAAAAGTAATGTGCTTGAATGATGCACCTTCCAGGCCAATTGGTGTCACTGTAAGCCAATGTAAGCACTTCCAAAATACTTAACAAAAAAAATACAATTACTGAGTGCACCCTTAAGACAACTGCTATTCAAATGGTAGCTGAGTAAAATACAATATCAGCAATAGGCTGACATAAATTTTTATCTTCCAAAACATATAGGTCAAGGTTATTCAGCTTATAGCTACATGCATTTCTGTTACACAACTGGGGCTAAAATCTTCAGAAATCATTATTCTGTAAGTGATATACTGTTAGCACTAAACCAATGTGTATCAATGACAACACTATATTGCCAAACCACAGTAATTAGACCAACACTGAAACCTTTTGACTGTCCATCCAAACAAGGATTTTCTTATTTTCACACTCCATTTTCTCTGAATCCAAGCATAGTTGAGCCAAAACTGTCTGTCCCAGGGAAGGTCAAATGTGCCCTTCAAGTTGAGTTGGAAATATCGTAATTACGATGTCCAAGCACATGAATGACCCCACGAAGTCGTATTAATGAGTGGGGAAACTCGGAATTCTGGATGATACATGAGTTTCCGAGTTGGGACGTTGGAATGGACGTGACTACATGAAAGATGATAGGAAGTAAATTATTTCAACTTTTGTAATTTATTTCAATAATATTAATTTGTTTTATATGACAATCAACTAATGACTCACACTTCTCGGTTCGTTTTAAGCAAATTAATTAATAATATGTTAGATACCATGCATTAATAAATCATATATGTCGTTTATAAGTGATGCAGGTTTATTCACTAATGTTTATTCCCCGGTACAACAGAAAAATGCTTTTGCCATCGTTCATTTCGTAATTGTTTAAGTTTGGCTTCTCCCGTATTTTGTTTCCCACTTGAATGCGTGACATGTCATAATAACGAATGCCCGACTCAGAGGTACGAGCTTCCCAGGTGCATTTGAAGGCAGCAATAATCTAAAAACTAGATTTTGGTTATAACTCAAATTTGATTACATTTATAGTAACTGTGTTTTGCATTTGTAAGGCAGTATATACTTCCAGAGCAGCAATGCACTGTTGTGCTATATTAGGTGCAAGTGGAGCTATATCAGCAATGATGGTTTGTAGTCTTTAAGACAGGAAATTCTGATGTCTTGCAACCTGAATTTCAGAACACATCTTCCCATCAATGACCTGCCGGTGTATGCAAATACATGAATGGGATATGGATTGGTTGTGTCAGTAAAGGACAGCTCTAAGAAGTCAGGGGTAAGTTTTGGGGAGATGCAGGCTAGCTGTTCAACTAAAACTGACCTGCTTTTGAGGAAACACTGCAGTGATATTTTGGCCCAGACAAAATCCACAAGGATGGCATAAAGGTTGCAAACATGAAATGTGTGAAAATCGACAAAATAAAGAAATGTGTTGTAGCAGAGTGAGGAGCGACCATCTCTCTTAAACTCTGAACCTATATTCTTGACCAGAATGACATCAACAACAGACTGGCAACAATAAATAAAATCCATAAATACTGTACGTTATGATGCAAATTCCTTTTTTAAACAGAGAGCTATTTTAGCCTTGTCTGTGATGTTTTAACTTGCATTTCCCTTGAAAGCTTGTGGGAATATGTGACCACAACTCATTCTTCAGCACTGAGTTAGATAAGTAAACACAGCCCATGGTCAGCTCCACAGATACTACACAGCAAAACAGACGCACAGAAACACCAGCTCACTCTTCCTCTGTCTTTTGTCCCTCTGTTTGCATTCATTACTCTGTTTCTCCATATTTCCACACAAACCTAAATGCTGCACAAATCGAATTTTACAATATCCAGCCATGGTTCTAAGTATCCATTTCTACAGTTATGGCTTTTACTGCAGTTCAAACAAATTAGAAGCAAATATCAGCCTCTTGGATGTGTACATAGTGGGCATCATTATCAAACTTAAAGAGTTCAGCCTTTTCTGCATACGTCCTGCTTGCTTATGATGCACACAAGCAGAAAAAAACTGTCTGTCCATTCTCAGAAATGAACAATTTCTGATATCATGCATTCACTGGTCCCCTTGACCTGCTTTTAGAGGCAGGTAGCTCCAATGAAACAACAGCATAGGCTAATGCAGATGAGAGAAAAAGGAGAGGGAAGGTGAGAGCAGCTAAAATTATGCTGGCAGGAGCACAGTGGCAATGATCTCATTTCACAGCTGAAAGCCCATCTCTGTGCTTCAGTCTCCTCAAGACCAACTCTATGACGAAACTCGAACAGAGTCGGTTCCAGCTCCATTTGTTCATTTCAACTTCACTTGTCACAATTTAAATTGGAATGAGATTTCATATTTACAATCAAAAAGTTTGATTGTGTCATCCGACACATTGAGCTACGCTGCTCATATGGGAAATGCAAGTTTGAGTCCGACTCGCATCATTTCCAAATCCCATTCCCACATGTTCTGCCTAACCATTTCCTTTCCCCTCTGTATTACTTGTATCAAGAATGTATAAAGTGCAAAATAACAGAAACAAATTAAAAGAAAAACTTTACGTTCACTAAATTAGATTGGATTACTTTGCATACACAGATGACTTGTAAAGGGGCTTATCTGTGATGTAGCATTAACACATGGTTTAAAGACCTGGCAGCAAGGGGGGGGGGGGGGGGGGGGGGTGTTCAAAATACCACCTCTATGAGTGGCAAACATCACATTTAAAAGAACCAACACACTCTCACGGCGAAATTGTAAGGATTCATACAACTTCTCTAAATTTGGCTAATTCGTATGATATTGTCCGACTGCACTCGTTTGAATTCCTACAACTTTCACTACAGCCAATGATGTCGCTGGACATCGTTTCCATCTAATACGCAACAATTAATTGCTTCTGTCACACACAACCGCTTCCTATCATGTTTACACACTCTACTGATTGGTTAAGTTTAGATAAGGGGTTTGGGTAAGGGCATAATATTAATAAGTATGTCCTTAACGCCTTGTACGCGGAACTCGTGCTTACTTCCGCATTAGACATCCGGGAATTTGCACGTGATGAAGTCGTACGAGTTTATGCGAACAACATCGTGCGAGACCACACAAAATAGCCAACTCGTAAATTATGTATGACTTTTCATGAGATCGGGTTCAAAAGAATTGAAACCAACATAAAGGGCACCACAAAGAAGAATAAATAAGACAATGTAGGGGACAGATTAAGTAAATACGCCAGTCAACATATGGTGCACATCTCAACATAAAGGTCAATGGAGATTTTTCAATTAAAGATTATTTCATTCTGACTGATGTTTTCATTTATCCTTTTCAACTTGCTTAGTAAACAAGCCAGTGGATATTATCTTTATTTCTTAGTTACTGTGAGAGAACTTGAGGATTGTACGTTTTTAATAAACAGAGTTCAGTATATAGTTTAAAACAAACAATGAAACTGCATCAAAGAAGCCAGCTGACACTCAGGAAAATGCATTTCCATGCTGGGCAATGTATATTTTAATGCACAAAAATAATCCACCCATTAAGGTCTGACTGAAGGCAATCACAGATTTGTATAACTTCAGCAATCCTTTCAGACCCATCTAATGTTTAGGAATAGTGCTGCTGTTGACTCTTTCAGAAAGTGTGTGGATTCCTCAGCAGTCCTGTGCTGGAGTGAGAGAGAAGCTTTGAAATGGGGGAAGTTACTCAGCAAACACCACCCATCTGCAGCTCTTAATGCAAAACATATGCTGCCATACTGACCTACTATTCAGCATCTGTCAGAGAAAGAATGAGGAAAAAGGAGAGATAATTTTGAAGAGAGAGAGAGAGAGAGAGAGAGAGACAGCAAAGGCACCATGCAAAGCACAAGTGAGATAAATCTTAAACTGTAAAAGCCCTGAAAGAGGAAGACAAACCAATCACATCCAACCCAGATACACCAAACAGTGAAAAGGAGAGAGAGAAGTCAGATATGTCCTCAATATGTCTGGCTGATATCTCGCCGAGCACTTTATTAGGAACACCTGTACACCTACTTATTCATGTGATTATCTAATCAGCCACTTGTTTGGCAGCAGTGCAATGCATAAAATCACGCAAATATGGGTCAGGAGCTTCAGTTAATGTTCACTTCAACCATCAAAATGGGGAAAAATGTAATCTTAGTGATTTTGACCATGGCATGATTGTTGGTGCCAGACGGGCTGGTTTGAATATTTCTGTAACTGCTGATCTCATAGTGCATAAATCTAAAGTTTTATTAATCATATCTCTAGACAAATCTCCCTAAATTTCTCTTGCACAGCTGGTATACTTCAGAAAATAGGCACTGTTGTGTATAGTAGACATTAACCGCTACTTCATATTTAGGACATTATTCCATTTCCTTTGGGCTGTCATGAACAAGATGAGCAGCCTCATCAAGAAAATGCTGACGTAAAACTGTAGTCAAAACAAAAACATTTTAAAATTCCACCTATTTTATTCATTCCAGAGAATGCTCTATAGATGCCTGTGAGTTACAGAGCATGGCCTCATACCTTATATTCTATCATTAGAAATGTGTGAAGACTTTACAGTCATGTCAATATTAAAAAATTAACAGCCAGTGACTTCATTGCTGCTCTCACTAAATCATACAGGCCATCTCCAAATACCTTTCTTTCACCACTTTTAGTGTTGGTACACTTCTAATGTTGGTTTCAGCCTAATTTATAGAAGCCTTTAGCACATCAAAATCCTAACACATGACTTACAATATTGGTTTGCCAAAACACTTCACAGTGTATCGAGGAACCATAATAGAAGAAGTTTGAATGACAATATTTTCAATCAAACATACCAAATGCCAGAGACAGCATGGAGCATCTACTGAAAGGCATCACATAAAGTGGTTTGTTCCATTTGCGCAAAGCCCAAGGGAATACTTGTTCTACCAGTTGCATAGCTCGAAGAGAATGTCTCTGCACGTGCAGATGTGACGGTTCAACCTGATTTACTTGTTTTTCACCTGATCTGGATCTGTTCATTATTATTTGACAGCATGGAAAAAGACAGTGCATTTGAGAAAAAAAAAAGCATATTGAGATGGGATCCAAGGCTCTTTCAAAACATAACACAATCAAGTGTAACATAGATGCCTAAAATTGCTTTAGGAGCTATGAAAAACAGTGCTGTGTTTTATCCATAACAAGAGGAAAAGGTCTCACACACACACACACACTTGCAAAATATAGCAGAACCTAACCCATCTTTATGGGCATTAATAAGGAAGTGCATTTCACATGTGCTTACACCTGCATCTCTCTATGTCCTGTACTGTCCATGGACAGTAATATGTGTCCTTTATATTTTTCCAATATTATGCAAGACTAGGCCAGGTCGGTGGGACCTATCTTACGTTCATTAAGAGTTAAGAACAACAACTGCAATGTGTGTTGTTAACTGTGGCATGCTGATCTGATTAAGAGCACACAAAATAGTCATCCATCTCTCCAACTCACCCGTATTACCTTTGATACCTATAATTACCATCAGGCAGGTGGAATGACCAAAAAACTATTAGAAAAGTGACATTATAATTGCATCAAGGATACTGTTCCTTAATAAACTATGAAGATAATCAAAAAAGAACATAGTGGCAAACGAAAACAGCATGTGGCAGGACAATGGTGCTGGGTTAATTAGGACAGTAGATGAACCTGTTTGGGAGGGCAAAGTGAACAAGAAATGGAGGGCAAACAATAGCTGAATATGACACCCAGCTGAGGGTGTTTCTCCAGTTGACTAGCCTTTACATTCATGCCAAGTTCATAATAACAACTAAGAAAGTCTGCATTTAAACATATGCATAGGGTGCATCAGTAGTTGTAAATCCTTGTCCAACCTTATTTTGTCTTGAGGGGAAAAATAATAATAATAATAATAATAATAATAATAATAATAATAAAACATGACTTGAATTAATAATGTTTTCAAGTTTTACAAGTCTCGTATGGGCACATAAGGCATTATGATCTCAAAGCGTTTTACCTGTATATCTTGTGTATTTTGACAATTTGATGTCAGTTACACATATTAGCCTTACAACTTTCAGTTAAAAGTCACATTTGTGATCAGAACATTTCTAGTAAATTCTATTAATCTAGATTCTAGAAGCTGTTAAATTCGTATAGCTAACTGAGCTTTTTGGTGTCTCAATGACTACAAAATTAAGTTCAAAACAATAGTAACAAGCAGCTGTTATTGTCTAAATGTAAACACTGACGCTGGAAAAAAATAATAATAATTCAAAACAGAAGCCGTATCTATGTTGTTTTACCACTGTAAGAAACATTGTAAGCGACTGAGATTATACATATTTCAACTCACCATTTTTATTATTCCTTTATCAGACCGCAGCTGATGCTTTTCTATAATCCGTTTTGCAACTATCTGTTAAAATAAAAGAAACCTTTGTGGAAGTATCAGGGTGATGCCAAGATCTCCTTTTTCTCTGCGGATGTCAAATGTCTCCTCAGGACCAGTGTCGCCGCTTCATTCTACTGTACACCGCACCGGGAAGCCGCTCAGAGCGCACTGTACTGCAATGAGAGCCTGCTCTAGAAAGTTAAACTTTGTGGCTGCTGGTTGACGGACGGAATGCACCAGGCATGAAACAACCCATAAAAGGAGAATTCGTGCTTTGGAGCGCCTCCCTGCGCGTCATTCCGAAGGGAATCCCACCAGATGATTCGATGATTCCGGGTGTATTAAAGCGGTGCTATATGCGCAGTGAGGCTGCGTAAAATACGCACAAAAATAATTTTAAGATATACACATTTCATTACAACTTTCTGTCAAATTGAATTATCTTAAAAAAAAAAAATGTTTTATTAATTTAATGTAAAATAATAAAATAAAATACACAATAGATTGATGAAATTGTATGATGAAAAATAAAAATAAATAAAAATCTCAGCTTAGTAGGTCCATACAAAGCAAGCGAATGGTGACCATAACTTTGAAGCTCCAAAAGTACATAAAGGCAGCATAAATATAATCCATAAAACTCCAGTGTTTGAATTCAAAATTTAAATTCTCTCATAATTTACTCACCCTCATGCCATCCCAAAACAGACCAAAATGTAACTAATTTTTTACTGTACATCTTGCCATTGCAGTCTCTAGGCACAATCATGCTTTCAAGCTCGATTACACTTCCTATTGCTTGACGCATGTGCAGACTGCTAGATACTGCTAGTAAGTCTTATCAAACTTGAAATCATGATCGCCAAAGAGACTGCAGATGTCAAGATGTACAGTGGAAAAGGAGTTATATTTTGGTCTGTTCTCATCCAAAACCGATTGGATCACTTCAGAAGACATGGATTAAACTACTGGAGTCTGATGGATTACTTTTCTGCTGCCTTAATGTGTTTTTTTGTTTTGTTTTTTTTGGAGCTCCAAAGATTTGGCCATCATTCACTTGCATTGTATGGACCTGCAGAACTGAGATATTTTTCTAAAAATCTTTGTGTGTTCTACTGAAGAAAGAAAGTCACACATATCTTGGATGGCATGAGGGTGAGTAAATGATTCATTTTTGGGTGAAATATCCCTTTAATTCTGATTTTCACTGTGTTAGATGTGTAAAGGCTAAACATTACCCTTACTACTGTAAAAAGCTCTACATCTAAAGATTAACTCTTTAAAAGTTCCTTGTAATTAATTTTTTGGTTCAATCTCTTTAACCCTTTTTTGGGAAAATAAATATGGAAACCAACAACAGGATTTTCCTCTAATTATTTTTCCGGTGATTGAGATTGTGAAGTGTCTATATATATATATATATATATAGATATAGATATAGATATATATATATATATAAACACTATTATAAAAAGCGTACAGGTTTTACCAACACTAAGTTTTGCTCTAACCTTTGTCATTCATGAAGTGTAATGAAGCAATACAATATTTTAAAATATATTTAATTTAATAATTAAATACAGTAATAAAAATATATACACTGAATAAATTTATATTGATGTATACTGATCACTTCAAATAAATTCCCCATCTTCCTGCAGTGTGTGATGGCTGGTGAATACTCTCCATTATAGCCTACACCAGCAATTAAAGTCCTCTCTCTTATCCCTGAAGGAGAAAAAGACAAAGATAAACTTCGACTTAAATGCAACTATGATAGCAGAAAATTTTATATGAGTTATGATGCTGTTAAAAGTTTTTAAAAATTTATTTTTAATTATTATTATTTATTTATTTTTGTCGCCTTGGACTTACAGTGACACCTATGAACATGTAGCAATCATTAACATTCAGTAGTTTTCAGATACCGTTGCCATTGTTGAAATTATTAATTTTTTTTACAAATATTCACAGTCAGCCATGATTAATTCAACCCATGAGTGAAAGTGTCCAAAAACAGGGTGGTTACTGAGATTAGTATTCAAGTTAGTACTGCGAGTAGTATTCGGCTGGTCATGTGATTCTAACATGGCAGCCCCCATGAGGGGACCCTCTCCATGTAGAATGACTGATATGACTGGGGTCTTCTTCTCATGTGAGTGGTCATAATTTCATAGAGTACATATGTTTTAAATATACAATTCATGTCTTTAGGAATAAAACTTTTTAATGAGGAAAAAATACTGAGTGCACCTTTAAATTCTCTAAGCAATAAACTGAAAGCCACATGATATCATGGCCCTAGCACTTAAATTATATCCCTAGAGCTTACTGTGCATAATTACATGCAGTAAAATGTGCATTAATATTTTACATAATAGATTTATGCCACAAATCTTTATATTGTTACACATAATGTGCCATAAAGTGTTCAAAAACATCTCACATTATCACTGCGTGAGAATAGGGACGTGTGGTGTGAGAGCGTGAGAACAGTGTCAATTGCGTGGCAGCCCAGCATTTAAAAGAAAGCTTTGACCACATTTTGAGAGGAGCTTTTAATAGATTCAGAGTCCACCAGCAGTCAGCGATGGGGTTGAATCCTGTAGCCGACTAAACAGTTTTAACAGTCATTCACCTAAGCCACTCTAAAGCACAACAGAACTAAATCAGGTTGTGCTACAGACACTTTCAAATATATTGCAGCTAAACAAGGCTTTGAGTAACTTAACTTAAAATATCTAAGTTGATATTTTAAAACTGCGAAACATTACTATTATTTTATAACCTATGTGGGTATTCTGAGTAAAGGGATGAATGACAATTAATCGTAGTTGCTTGTACTGTATGCAGACACATTAAGCAGAGACAGGTTACTTTTAAAATGAATGGAAGAAAATGGAACGCCACATATAGAAAAGGAAGTCCCGCCTTACAGGTACAAGAGCCAATCACCTTTTAGATACAGACATCGCCCGTCAATCAAATCAAGAACGCGCATGCGCATTAGATACACATGCCGGTTAAACTGCGGCTTTTAGTTTTTTTGTTAGCTTAATCTGAGGTAAAGAGGCACAGTTTATGATACCAGTATTGTCAGATTTTACTGCTGATTTGAAATATGTTTTTTGATCGTAATCTTGACCAACTGTTTGGAGAATTCGGTCGTTCCCTATTCAAGAAGATAGGAGCTGCACTTGTATGCTGCTTGTTTACATTGAAAAATAGCTGGCCGAGAGCGTTCCAAAAATGGCCGCCGAGTGGACTGACAAGCTAAAAGTATTTGACTGACCTTATTAAGACTGTACGTGCACGAATCCACTCGCTCCAACAGGTGGAGCAGTTACCCCATGAATACAGGCCAGCCCAGCCTTACACGCAAAATACGATAACTATCTATGCAAAATGCAAATGCAGTTGTGCGGGTTTCGACCTTTCAACACAATTAATAATCATTTAATGTAAGTTGAAGTCATTGACAATGACTCTATTCACCATAAATGTTTTTCACATTTTAGAATAATAATAATCACAACTATGGAATGATAGAAATGGAAATATGGGAGTTATGTTGTGACAAAAAACAACAAAAAAAAAAAGACAAAAAAAAAAAAAAAAAATCCA
This sequence comes from Myxocyprinus asiaticus, assembly GCF_019703515.2. Classification (NCBI taxonomy): domain Eukaryota; kingdom Metazoa; phylum Chordata; class Actinopteri; order Cypriniformes; family Catostomidae; genus Myxocyprinus; species Myxocyprinus asiaticus. Next base: position 30,889,041 of record NC_059345.1, read on the forward strand.
AAATAAATCATAACTGTGTTATATTTTAGCATCTTCAAAGTGGCCACACCTTGCCTGGATTTTGCAGACATGTACTCTTGACATTTTCTCCACCAACTTCTTGAGGTTTCACCCTGGGATGCTTTTTAAACAGTATTGAAGGAGTTCCCATCTATGTTGGGCACTTAGTGGCTGCTTTTCTTAATTATTTGGTCCAAGTCATCCATTTCAAAAACTTTTTTTTTTTTTTTTTTATTAAATTTTGTAATTAAATAAATTAATAAGTTGGCACAATTATATTTTTGTCTACAAAACTAATTTCAAACATTTAAGCATACACCTTCAAATCAAAAATGTTTTTAAGATCATGAGAAACATTTCAGGCAAGTGACCCCAAACTTTTGAATATATATATATATATATATATATATATATATGTATGTATGTATGTATGTATTTCGGTTTCAAAAGTGGCTTTTCCTTTGCAATTCTTCCCATAAGGCCTGCACCCCTGAGTCTTCTCTTTACTGTTGTACATGAAACTGGTGTTGAGCAGGTAGAATTCAATGAAGCTGTCAGCTGAGGACATGTGAGGCATTTATTTCTCAAACTAGAGACTCTGATGTACTTATCCTCTTGTTTAGTTGTACATCTGGCCATCCACATCTCTTTCTGTCCTTGTTAGAGCCAGTTGTCCTTTGTCTTTGAAGACAATTTGAATTTCAAGCATTGTATAGCCTTTATTCCTCAAAATAATGATTGGCTGATGAGTTTCCAGAGAAAGCTGTTTCTTTTTTGCCATTTTTTGACCTAATATTGACCTTAAGACATGCCAGTCTATTGCATACTGTGACAGCTAAAAAACAAACACAAAAACAATGTTAAGCTTCATTTAATGAACCAAATAGCTTTCAACTGTGTTTGATATAATGGCAAGTGATTTTCTAGGACCAAATTAGCAATTTTGTATGATTACTCAAGGATAAGGTGTTGGAGTGATGGCTGCTGGAAATGGGGTCTGTCTAGATTTGATCAAAATAGTGATGGTGCTGTTTTTTTACATCAGTAATGTCCTGACTATTCTTTGTGATCAGTTGAATGCCACTTTGATGAATTAAAGTACCAATTTCCTTCCGAAATACCAAAATCTGTACATTATTCCAAACTTTTGGCCGCCACTGTGTGTGTGTGTGTGTGTGTGTGTGTGTGTGTATATATATATATATATATATATATATATATATATATATATATATATATATATACATACAATTATTGTTATTATTATTTACAGGACCCAATGGAGTCCACACAGGGCTCCCTATAGTTCACTCGGTCCAGAGCTCAACACGCTAAAGCCGCCCCTCCACCCCCTCCCCCTCAATAAACATGGCTGAACTGAAAACGGACGGTGAATTAAAGGACTGAACCCGCATGCAGCAGCATCTCCACAGGACACAAACTACTGATTTAGAGAGAAGACTGAACATGGCGTGAATGTTTATTGTGAGGGGAAACTACCGCATCAAGAGTAGCAAAAGTTGAGAGTTTGACAGCCGCTAACGAAATAACTTAAGCAGAACAGACTCAGATTAGATCCAGCTGAACACTTCACTGCTGCATGCACACTAGAGACAAAATACTGCTTTTGCGTTTATGGAAATAATGGTTTTGAACACACCCTCTACTGAAGAAACCCTGGACTTATACTCTTAAGTCACCCAAAACAGAGTTTAAACTCGCTCACAGTTGACGTGTTTTTTAAAAGATGATCTCGGATGGATTTTTAGTTTGATCTGTGTTTCGCATATTTATATGATCGTCGCTTTTAAATAATGTTTTCTGGTAAACAAACGAAGCCGACTTTTAAGTCTTATCTTCCTCCTCTTCAGGTAAGTGTACAGCTACAAAATACTAGCATGCTAACGACAACAAGCAGCTAAAGACAGATTCATAAAAACTTCCATGGGCTCAGTGCATATTTTATAAAGCCATGTCACCACATATGTTTGAAATATGTACGACTGGGATCTTCATATTTCAATTTTTACTTGGGTTGACTGAGGTAAACTCTCTGTTTGTGATTAAGGTGTCAGCTGTTTACCGTGGTTACATTGTTGTTATTCACTGTAAACTAAAAAGTACCTAAAGTGCCGTCCCACGACCCTGTTTTTGGACATGTATTGTGGTGCCACTATGTAAATACTGTGGTACATTTATTAGATAATCATTAAGTACCATGGTGTGCATCAAAGTACCATGTTATAATTACCACCACAGTACTTGTAAGGTTTTTACTTTTGTAAGGTTAAAGATAAAGGTTTGTCTTGCATACTTAAAGTGGATAGGAGGTTTTGCACTGATAGTGTTTTTAATTTGTTTCACAGGCTGATTTGAAGAAAAGTCCTCAACTGCCCATCAAGAAACTAGAAGCAAAACTTCTACCAGGTAAGTCGTTTGAAAATTATTTTCTCTGGAAAAATGCAGATGGATTAGATCCCACAGGCTACAAAGTTCACAAACTTAGCTAAGAGGTTAAAGGGATAGTTCATCCAAAAATGAATAGTCTCTCATCATTTACTATTTCTCATGCCATCCCAGATGTGTATGACTTTATTTCTCCTGCTGAACACAAACAAAGGTTTTTCAGCTCTGTAGGTCCAATGCAAGTGAATGGTGCCCAGAACTTTAAAGGTACAAAAATCACATAAAGGCAGCTTAAAAGTAATCCATATGACTCCAGTGGTTAAATCCATGTCTTCAGAAGCGATATTATTTGTGTGGGTGAGAAACAATAAATAATTTAGTTCTTTTTTACTATAAATTCTCCCCCCTTCCCAGTAGGTGGCTGAAAGTGAAAGTGTAAGTGTAGATTTAGAGTAAAAAAGGACTTAAAAAATGATCTGTTTTTCACCCACACCTATCATATCGCAAATGAAGATATAGTTTTAACCGCTGGAGTCTTATGGATTACTTTTATGCTGCCTTAATGTATTTTTATTTATTTTTTAGCTTCAAAGTTCTGGCCACCATTCACTTACATTGTAAGTACCTACAGAGCTGAGATATTCTTCTAAAAATCTTCATTAGTGTTCTGCTGAAGAAGGAAGGTCATACACATCTGGGATGGCATGAGGATGAGTAAATGATGAGAGAATTTTCATTTTTGGTTGAACTATCCCTTTAAGATTTGGTTTGGAATCATAGACCACAAGGGGTGATGGAGTGCCTTTGATTTAGGCCTGCGCCATGTAAAAGCGTAGTTATGTAGCCAAATTTTTTTTAACATTTTTATGTGCTAATTGTTATGGTTCTAGCATTGTGTTTTCTTTTTTTGTTTCACTCCACCACATCTTTGTACATTGAGAACTAACAGAGGGCCTCCTGTTAGTTTCCATAGCAATTGGGTTTCTTTGCTCTTTTCCCTATATTTACCACTGCATTAGCAATGAGCTTCTGCTGTTGTGGGGTGAACATGTCCTGTGCTTTTTGCAGGAGAGAAGCGTGTGTGACAGAGAGAAAGGAGACAGAATTTATGTCTTGAATGATCAGTTAAACTTGATATTCACAGAGGTCCTTCCTGTATACGGAACAATCAAATCCAACCCGTTTCCTGCACTTGTGCTGCTTCCGAATTTTTAATATGTGGCCTCACATAAAGTGCCTGTAATCTGCTCTGGTTTGTTGTGTTTAGGTTTTGATGCCAGTTGAAGTGTTTACAGAGGGTCTAAGATGCACAACTTCCCACTAGAAGGCATTTTGTTGTGCCACGCTAATTAATATGTGACTGTAAATAGAGCAGGTATAGTATGTGACGCTAAGCTAATATCATTGTGATTTTTATTTTAATTTTTTAAATCAGCTCTTGTGCAGAGTGCACAGTTTGGTTCTTTAATGCCAACATTTAGGAAAATGCTCAAGCTGAAGTCTCACTCAGCTTAGTTGAATTTTTGCTGTAGAGCAATCCCTATCATGACCACATTTGTCTTTGAGAGACTGTTTGATTACATCTCATCCTGGTTTCAGAAAGGTGCATCTGTTGTCATACCTGTTTCTGTATATCTTGTAATCACCATTACCATGCACAGTTGCACTGGGTGTGTACCCATCTACCTCCAAACATTATATATCCCGGATCTTCCTAATAGACGGTGCTTGCTCTGATGTGCAGTTTCAACCTTGCAGTGTAAGTTACCTTGTTTTTTTTTTCCTGCGTTGTCTTTCTAACCATGCAATGGCAGATTCAGTATGTGATGAAAAAGATGATGACAAAGAGTCGTCTTGACTGAAATTGGACAGTTTCTTTGTTCCTAGAAGTGTTGGGAAACAAATAGAAAAGTGTCTGTAGCACTGTTGCATCTGCTTCTGTGGGTTGGACTCTGCTTTTAGGCATTTACTCCTTATAATTAAGCTGCACAACACGGACCTTCCCTGTTTCTAAAATAGACACAGTGTGCTTTTCTTGCTCTTCTTAAATGAAAGCAAAAACTGCCATACAGTATTACTTCTGAGTTTTAGTAGTATTTGAGCCAGTGCATGCATATTCTTGCTTTTGACAGCTGCGAGTGTAAAGCTCAGTGTAAAGATGGAGTAGAATACACCGGATTATCAAGGGTTTAGTTCCTTAACAAGCTCCATCTTGTTGCTAAGCACCTGTTGGAATGTTTTTATTGACAAGGAAACATTGTCACATTTGGCACAAGATGAGCAAATAATTTTGATTAATTAAAAGTTAACAGAGTTGTAAGATCTACCTATGATAAATAGACAACATTTTGGAGAGAGACCACAACATCACTCATCTTAAAGGCGTACTTAATAATATTTTGTCTAGATTTTGCTGACTAATCGTCTTCAAGAACAACCTATATGACCATGCTTTTGAACTTCATACTGACGCTACCTGTATCAGTGTGGGTGCGGTATCATGCAAAAGCAAAAAAAAAAAAAAAAAAATAGGGATGTACCGATACTGGTATTGGAATAGAGTCTGATACCACACTCATGTACTTGTACTCGTGCTCATAAAAATGCTGCAACCAAAAACTGATACCATCTGACGTACGAATTACATTCCGCAAAAATTCAGCACACAAATTAAAATCACGTCATGTCCTAGTGAGATTATTTGGCCATAAAAGCTGCGATTTAATGAGATAAATATATACTTTGCATGAGCTGTGCACAGGGCCAGACTTACCATTGGCCTTGACTGGGCTCCAGCCCATGGGCCCCGCCCAGTACGGGGCCCCGCCCGCTTTCATTTGATTTGTTCAGTTATATGCCAGTCATTTTATTTTTCATTTAAAGTTTGTTGATTGGTACTGTGTACGGAATGATGTCATTTAATTAACTAAATTACATGTCAGTCATCTTGATGCTTGCTGATTGGTTATTGGTGGTTACAATGTGTCACACATCGTGGTACACACCTGTCTGCATTACACACTGTTAACATGGCGGACAAGCGGTATCGGAGTGGCGGGCTTAAAAGAAAACTCGAAAATGAGAGACAGCAGCGCGAAAAGGAAGCACTCAGTAAAAATGAAAACGATCACTGGATTTTTCACACCTGTGACACCACAGCCCGATGTGCAAGCAGAGAATCCAGAGGACAACAACCTGCTGGAGGAAACCACTGGAGCCGATCTGACTTCACGAGTAAGGGCAGCCCATCAATGGATCATCATCATCTCTTCAGTCAGAAGCCGTTAGATCGGTGGAAGAAATGGCAACTTTTTCAGCTACTGAACCAGATAGGCCTACAACTTCTACATACTCTTTACCCAACGATCCAGCTCACTGGGGTAAAATTGGTGAGAGTGTGTGTGCTGATTTGATCAAAGACTTTGCTGCTAAGAAATCCAGAAGACGCCACTATTAACAAGTAAGCCTCAATCTCATCATTTGTACTACATAAATATCTTTCAAATGAGATGACAGACAGTACATACATAAGTCTAAACCTGATTACCTATTTCTCTTTAGTATGTTGTTGTTTTAAATGATCAGCCTCTGGATCCTGCTGTTGTACGGTGTCATGCTTGTTTAAGCTGTGTGAGGGGGATAGACAGTGTACAATTTTTTTTATTTACTGTAATTTTTTTGTATTGTATTTCTGTGCATGGTTTTGATGTTTTTCAAAGTTTGCTAAAACTCACCCACCTACTCACTTACTTACTCACACACACACACACACACACACACACACACACACACACACAACCACTCACTCGTTCTTTATCATGCGCTTTGTTCAATGTGTTATTTTGATATCTCCTTGCAGCTGAGAGCACTTCCTGTATTATAGTGTATTATAATTGCTATCTAATATTACCCCTAAAATTTTAACGAAGCTAGGCTTTTTGTAGTTTGTAGGCAGTATGTAGTTGTTTGCTAGAGTGAACCAACAGCTGTAGGTGCCAACACTAAATTATCTTTAAAACGCCATAATGAGAGAGGAAATGCTCATTTACTTTTATGTTATAGATTATACTCTAAAATTGCCAGTGATGGGATGTAGTCATACATGGGTGTGAGTCAGCCTAACTGTATACAATCTATACAATGTCAGCACTTGCCAAGAACATACAGTCATTATAGACTTGCTGTTTACATGTTATAGAAATTCTTTATGACTGCAACCTTACAAGGTCTTTGTATGTTTTTCAGTATTTTCCATGTAAAGAAGTGTTTTTGTTGTTGTTGTTTTTTTTGTTTTTTATCATTCTGCCAAAGGAACAGTTGTGTTTATTGTAATGCACAAAAGTCATGATCACTTTGAATTTTTATTATTATTATTATTTTTTGGAAAAGGTTTTTCAAGCTTCAGTCAGTTGTCATATAAATAAATGAATCAGTTTTTGACTGGACTTAAGTAACTGCTTTAGAGCTATGATACATAGCTCTGTGATGCATGTTGTTCTATTTAAAGTCATTTGTAAAGTAGGTAAGGCCCAAAAATGACTCAAGCCCAGGGGCTAAGTCCGGCCCTGGCTGTGCACTTCACATGTGAGCGTTTGTGATTGTGTTAAGTCAGTGTTATGTAGACGCCAGCTGCACGTTCCTTTTAAAGTTCCTCCTTGGTAGGGTTGCCATGGTGTACGGCGTTACCGGTCTTACTCGGTACAAAGGACAACACCGGTGTGAAATTTTATACCGAGTAAAAGGGGGAAACATTATGAATGGAACTTCCAAAATCAATACAACAGCCTAACGAATATAATAGCCTTAAATAGGGGGTCTGGGTAGCTCAGCGAGTATTGACACTGACTACCACCCCTGGAGTCGTGATTTCAAATCCAGGGTGTGCTGAGTGACTCCAGCCAGGTCTCCTAAGCAACCAAATTGGCCCGGTTGCTAGGGAGGGTAGAGTCACATGGGGTAACCTTCACATGGTTGCGATGAGTGGTTCTCGCTCTCAATGAGGCGTGTTAATTTGTGTGTGCATCGCGGAGAATAGCACGACCCTCCACATGCTGTGAGTCTCCGCGGTGTCATGCACAACGAGCCACGTGATAAGATGCGCAGATTGAACGAGTAACCGCGTCACCATGAGGACCTACTAAGTAGTGGGAATTGGGCATTAAAAATTGGGAGAATAAGGGGATAAAAGAAAAACTTTAAAGAATAGTTGCCTAATGAAGAGTTTGCGACCCATGATAAATGAAACTAAATAACGCATTGAAAGCCAGATGTTCTTTACCAACATGTCAAATTACACAGGCAGCAAAGTACGCGCACTGACAGAAGACGTTTAATTGCAGGTAGAGAATATAATGTGCATGGTGGGTAACTGGGAGACGTCTCAAATTTGGAAGTGTCTCAAATTCACAAGAACACAAGAAATGCTTTTAGACACACAGACATGCTCTCGAAGAAACACACTTTAATATATTTTTAAGAACAGATGACAGAAAAGCTGTCTATGAGCATGTCTGACTCGCTGTTTTTTCGGAGGTGTGCAGTCTCATGGAAAACGCGTATGTAAAGTGTCTTCTGATTTTTTTGTTTTGTTGCAAGAATAGTATCGCCTATAAGAATGCTGCAAATGACCTCCGACCATCTCAGCTCAGGAGGTGCTGTTCAGTTCGCTTTATTTCCACAGAGCAGTTCGTTCATTCTGAGCGCAACTGTCCAGGGTCACTTTATATATAGCCTTTACATCTGTGATCAAATCATAAAATAATACAAAAACGCATTCACCTCGAACCATGATTTATATTTCAGTGATTGTTATCATCATTATAATTATTATGTTTACATTTAGAATTGTTTTTAGATCTTAATATGTATGATTAATTTTCTGCCTGTGTCATAGACGTATACTTGCATGACGGTAAATGGAAAGTTGGTAATATGTGTTTTTGTTTTTTTTTTTTTTACCACTTCATTATTTTAATTGCTGTTTCGTTTGAAGTGCAATTTTAATATAGAAATGTCTTTAGTTGTCTTTGGGGTTGACGATGTAATTGGAAATTGTGATTTAAAAAAAAAAATATATATATATCATGCATATCTTTCATATCGCCCAGCCCTAGGAGGGAACAAAACAAATTTATTCACACACATTCAAAGTCATTACCCTTCCGAAGCAGCTAAACTGGGTCCTGGGATGAAAGGTAATAAAACACCAACATTGAACCTGCAACAACCCACAATAAGTGATGTATTTGCCCGGACAACGAAATACCCAACCGGTAGCCCATGATGGAGAGAATGCACAGATGAAGTTGGTTCGTTGCCAAAGAGATGTTGCCCTTCACAACTGTTGAAAAGCCATCTTTCAAAAAGTTGAGCAACACACATTTTAATTGCACATTAAAACAAGTTTACATAAGACTTTTTAAAAGGCGTGGGGAATTCCGTACTTTTTAAAAGGCGTGGGTACTTTTCACGAAGAACTACATTACCCATGATCCTGAGGGGGAAAATCCACAAGAGAATCGTGGCAAACAGCTGGCTGCAAAAAAGTCCAGCTGCGGCCGCTTACGTCCATGACGCACTGTGAATGGTGCAGCAGAGTCCGTCTCCCTACGCTACTGAATATTTTGCAATATATTGTAATTATTTTGATTTTACACTTCTAATCAACAAATTTAAATCAATAGTTTTATGATTTTCCATTGTTTTTAAGTCTGTTACGTCATTTGCAGTGCTTGGTGAGATTGTAGTTCCTTCCGTCATTAAAGACGTTAACTATACATACTAAAACATTTGTCTTTTGGTCTTCAGATACTTTTTCTTTGCTTCAAATCAAAGTTTGTAATTTTGTGATTTACCTTGGAGCCAGTTGGTTTGATTCAGGCCTTAGAACAGGGGATGCGTGTGGTAACCATTTGTAATATTTGGATAACCGCGAGGGTTCACGAATGGTTATTCGTTGGGACTCGGGAATAAAGAACATTCATTGCAATGGATGTGTCACTGCCTGCAACATTAGTATTTTTAACCAGTGGAAAATATGTAATTTAATAAGTGCCAAACCTGGGTTGCAGACCTGTATTCCACGTTTAGAATAACCAAATAGTTATTTTAGTATTCTATAGAAATGCGCCAAACAGTTAACCAAGTGACAATTATCCGTGCACATCGCTTCTAAGAATTCTTATATAAAGTACTTTATGAAATTCCTTTAGAAAAAATAAATAGGGGAAGAATGCTTCCAGAGCCAAACGGCTAGGGTACACCTAATCTTCTCTAGATGTAAAGTACTAGTCAATTCAGTGAGCAATAATTTAACTTCTGTGTTCTTTCAAAACATAATAATGATTTTTTTTAGCTGTGATTATCCCATTTGAGACAAATTGTTGCAGAGTCAGTCTAAAACTCATAAGCTTTTTGGACAGTCCAAATATGATTATGATTAGAATTGGATCCAGTTCAAGATATTTGTCAAGGGCGTCTGTCAAAATGTGAAATATGTTTGTCCAGAACCCTTGAAGTTTGGGGCACAGTGCATAACCATGTGACAAACTTGCATCATGGGACTGACACTTATCACATCGAGGAGACACTTCTGGGAATAATTTATGCAGTGTCAGCTTTCAAAGTGCTTATATTATTCAACTGTATTAAACAATGTCTCGCATTAGTAGAGCAGTCATGAACCGCTTCAAGACTGTAAACAGCCATGTTTTGTTGAGAGAACTCGTCACCATTGGGCCTGTGTGTAGGGGAGTGGTGGATAGATTTAAATGGGGCATTCATTTAACTGAAATTTCACCAGCTGTCTGTATTTGAAGAGATTTGGTAAGATGGTGACAAATGTTTTATATGCCTTAATCCAGTGGTTCCCAACCCTGTTCCTCGAGGCCCCCCAACACTACACATTTTGGATATCTCCCTTGTTAAACACACCTGATTCAGCTCATCAGTTCGTTAGTGGAGACTCAAAGACCTGAATAGGTTGTGTCAGAAAAGGGAGATATACAAATTGTGCAGTGTTGGGGGCCGCCAGGATCAGGGTTGGGAATCACGGCCTTAATCTACACTCACTGAGCACTTTATTAGGAACGGTATAGTCCTAATAAAATGCCTGACATGGTCCTCTGCTGTTGTAGCCCATTTGCCTCAAGATTTGATGTGTTGTGAGATGCTATTCTGCTCACTACAATTGTACAAAGTGGTTATCTGAGTTACCGCAGCCTTTCTGTCAGCTCGAATCAGTCTGGCTATTCTCCGTTGAACTCTCTCATCAGTTGCTGCTCACTGGATGTTTTTTTTTTGGTTTTTTTTGGCACCATTCTAAGTAAACTCTTGTGCTTGAAAATCCCAGGAGATCAGCAGGTACAGAAATACTCAAACCAGCCCATTTGGCACCAGCAATCTTGCCACGGTTGAGATCACTGAGATCACAATTTTTCCCCATTCTGATGGTTGATGTGAACATAAACTGAAGCTCCAGACCTGTATCTGCATGATTTTATGCATTTCACTGCTGCCACACAGCAGTGATTAGATAATTGCATGAATAAGTAGGTGTACAGGTGTACCTAATAAAGTGCTCAGTGAGTGTATGTGACTAGATGGCACGCTTTAAGGGTGTTTGGGAATGGTTATGGGTGGGAGGAATGTTTGGCAATATTTACAGCCATTTTATTTTACAGTATCTTTATATACATTCCTTGTTTTTGTTTTGTTTTTTTTGTTTTCTCTATTGTTGTTCATTTTTTCTTTTTTGCTTATGTGCATTTTATTTCTCATTGTAGTAAATTGTGTCTCTTTGGTGTACTCTAATGTAAAAAACATATTGTTTCATATTGTGCAATTTCTCAATAATAAAAAAAAAAAACATTTGAACAAAAAACACTGCTGTTGGCTTGTGAAAAGTGTCCTTTTACAAACACATGCACACTTTCTCTCTCTCTCTCTCTCTCTCTCTCTCTCTCTCTCTCTCTCTTATGTTGCTCAGATCCATTAACCTGTGACTTTTGCAGCACAATGCAACAGGAGAGAATTCTTGTGCCGAATTTGATCCGACCTAAATGACACAGTGTCCTACAGTTACACTATTCAGCATGTGCTCTATCCTCTCTTCATACTTTAGACGTACATGGGCTTTGAGCCATTAACTCAACTAACATTACGTTTAGATCGGATTGAGGCACAACCTTAACATCACTTGTTGTCCAAGCTCAAGGTGCCCAAGAACGCTGCCCAAAGTGTACTGATGAAACACGCCTTTGGTCATTAAATTCTTGCGTGGAGGGAGGCGGCTGAGACCCTCTCGCCCCACTACCTTCCCGGTCTGGGATCTGGCACTTGTACTAAATGCGCTAAAGGGTTCTCCATTCGAGCCACTTGATGTGGTAATTATGCGCATACTCTCTTTAAAGGTCGCGCTGTTGCTCGCTTTGGCTTCGGTCATACGTGTTGGGGATGATGCTTAGAATTTGGACCTGGCTTGTCTAGGTTTTGTCCACTTCCTTTAGAGCTCATGTTGTAATCTGTTATAGATTTAGAGCACAGAGGCCTGTTGTATGAACGTACGCAATTTCCAAACATCTAGATTTCTAAAAAATAAACTTGCCGTAAATATGTGTGTACGCACTCTTTTATTGGTGTGTGTTTGAATTGGTGACTCCAACTGGATAAGTAATGAACTAAAAAGACTATAAACTATGCTTTTAATAAACCACATTTCGAATAAAATGTACAACACTCGAATCAGAAATAACTGTTATGCAGCTAATATTAGGCTATATTTATTTTACATAACTAATTAAAAATGCATTAAAATATAAGCTGTTAAAAGGAAATATTGGTAATGGAAGCACTGCTTTTGGAAGACTTTCCCATGGCATCATACAGAGGAAATGTAGTTTTAATATTTTACAGCGAGGAGTTCTAGGCTTTCTTGACTTTTTCGATTCCCAATGGCCATCCGCTTGGAATCGTGTTTTAACAGAAAATTATGCTGAAATGTCTTAAAAGTCCTTCAGAACTTTAGAACTTAAAAGTCCGTTTCTATTTAAACGAACAATGCGTTTGAAAATCATGCCTTAAAAATGTATTGTCTCTAGGCCACCAGTGAGCAAGCCAAATTGTATCAAGGGACACAAAACTTCATAAGATGTTAGTTTATGGAGAAAAACAACCTTGGGAGAAACAAGGCTCAGCTGGGGGATCCAGTTCTCCTGTGGCTATACAGCATGAATGTAATGCCAATATTAGTTATATATGTGTAGTGTATATACATAGTGCATAGTGGCAGAACCAATCAAAACCTCTACTTGCAAAGGCCGGCATATTTTCCATCCAGTCACAATTCCAGTTTTTCCTGGGCGGCACAAGAATATTGTAGTTTTGTCACGGGACTTGCAGCGATTACCTGCACTCTCTATATTGGCTACACTGTCTACATTGCAAACAAGCAGCACAACATGTAACATTTACATGCTGTTATGCCTTCAGATACAAGGGAGCCTCTCGTGCAGCCTGTGGCTTTTTCCTTTGAAAATATACTTACATTTGATAACATTTTTACATTTACATGTATACAATTTGTTCTTGACTCTTTTATGCAAAGTCAGTCTGGTTGTTTATAAGTTAGACTCAAGTATCTGCTATGTGCCATTATTTGTTTGTATTCATAGTGCATCTGTCTACACTGCTATCTGCATTTCTTTCTCATCAGCAGTCTAGACATATCTCCTGTTGTTTACTTGTAGATCAGAGAGGCTGAGCTGCTGCTTAATCCCTGAACTGCAGTGAACAGGCACACGTTAACACACACATGGCATGCAGAGCAATAGAGACCAGTGCATGGCCATTAGCAAGCCTGGCTGCATGTGGAGCAGTCACTAAAAGAGGAAGTTGTGTGAAATTTGTCAGTTTGTGAGCAGGCATGTGTCTGTGTGAGTTTGTGAAACAGAAGATAACAAAGGGTAATTGTGGGTCTTTATGCTGAGGTCGTATGGCCCAACATTAGCTGTCAAGCAGAGCCACATGGAATCTGGAGAATTTTCAAAAAAATAAATTTGTGAAAAAAATAATAATAATTCTTAAAATGTCAGCTGTCTATCTAGTGTTTTGGTGGCTTGAATCTCTTTGTGAAATTTTTACCAATATTGCCCCTGAGCTGCAAAAGCTCTCCCTGTTTTGACATAGGGCCCAACCGCCATCTTAGTTGGCCTGCTCGCTGCCCTACTTTAACCTCTGAAAGCAGTCCCAGCTGTGAGAGAGAGAGAGAGAGGCACTAACAAACCCTCCTTTCCTTGCTCACACACAAACGGCTCACAGCTGGAGTTTGTGTTTTCCTCTCCCTCACTCTTCCTCTCAGCAACTTGATTTGTCAAACATATACACATCTTGCTTCATTTTTTGCCTCTTAATGTGTCTGGATGTTTCTTAAAGTGAAGCGAGGAGGAAGTGTGCTATGTTTAGAACTGAGCAAAATGTGCGTTTCCTTATTTCAGTGAGTTTTCTGTGTGACTGGTGTCTCCCATTTACTCTGGGGAATTCAGCCAGAGATAGAGGTAGAGATGTTAGCCACAGGCATTAGACCCTCTTTAAAGCTGTAGTGTGTAATTTTTTTCACACACTTCACAGCAGTTTGCTGGGATCAGTATATCTTGCCTTAGTCTTTAGTCTGTATACATCACATGATGGCAGTAACCCAGTAATTTACAAGAATACAAACAACTATTTTCCCAAAATATCTTGTTTATTCAATATTCTAAATATTGTATCCATGTTGTAAAGTACATACTTTTCCTTTCGAGTTGAACTCTGTTCAAACAGAGTAAAAAAGTGAACACATGTTCTGCTCAGATGATTGCAGTTGTTTGTTTCCTTTTTCTTACACTTCCTTGTCCTTGTTACAGGCGAAATAGTTGTGAACGAGGCGAACTTTGTGAGGAAATGCATTGGAGGAGAAAGCTGTAAGGATGACCTATGGGGGAAACTTGTCTGTACTAACTTCAAGGTTTCCTTCATTACCCACAATTCCTTGCCACGACAGGTAAGCACAGACTTATCTGAGTGTCAGTGCTCTGATTGCATTGATTTTCCAAAAACATTGTGAAGCCTGAAGACATACACATGTAGCCTGGCAATGCAACAATAATAAGCAGGTGAGATAGTAGGGCTGGGTAAAAATATCAATTTTCCAATGCATCGCGATCTTCATTTGAATGATCTTAATGATTAAATCCTAAGATTGATCTTTTACTCTATGTGCAACCCTCTACTACAATGAGAGGAAATCACACGCATTTGCAACCAAAGTTTGCGCTATGCGACAAAAAATGTATATATTTGGCAACTAGTTGGTAAATTTTCAGATTTCACTCACCAGTGATTGTGTTATATAGTGGGGAAGACATTCAGCATCATTGCATGTTGAGAGTAAAAGTTTTGTTTGACTCATTCCAATGGCGTGTCCAAAGATGAGATCAATGCAACCCGTTTGTCATTGAATAATGTCTCTTTTAATACACTTTCTGTTCTTTACAGTCAGTTGTTTATCAAAAACAACAAAAATAAACATTTAATTCTAATCATGCATAGCATGGATGAGGTAAAGACTTCACACTTGTTAATATATGCTCATTTACTGACGCTTTTTACAGAACAGCCGGTTTTCTTAAAGAGACAGTACCAGTTTTTATCACGTGTTCAACAAATCAATGTAAATAATAGCAAATCGTACAAATTAAGCATGTAAACCGTAAACATGTAACAAAATATAATGTATGCAATATAATATCCTATTTGCTAATAGAATACATAGATTTGTTCATTTTTAGAAAAGCTAAAATGTGAACAAAATAATGAAAAACTAATAAAATATAATTAGTAAAATTTATATTTAGACGGTCCACTGTATAATTAACAGCATTAGCTGGTAGAGAATTTCTATCATATGTAAGCAAAATGGACATTATAACTGAAATATACCCAAATGAATCGATATCGAATCGAAATTGGAATATAATCAAATTGAGAGCTCTTGAGTCCGACTTGAATTGGTAAATCTTATTAAATACCCAACCTTAGAATATAATAGGCTGTGTAATTGAGTAGCCTAATACATTTTTGGGAAAGCAAGACTTCATTAATATACATATGTTTATAATAGTAAGATTTTTTTGTGAAGTTTTTTTATGCCAGTCCATCCTTTTTTATGAAGTATTTTTTATCTATATTTGCTCCTTATTGTGAGTCATTTTGGGAATTGCTGACTAACACTTCTGCTGGCAAAAAAAAAATGACTGAATTTTATTTAGCTTGCTTTGCTATTTTCAGGGTAGAATGGAAAATGATTAACCTTCTACCTAGAAACATCTCCTGTTGAAGTAAAAATACCTTTCAGACCATGTCAATGGAAAAAGTTATTTTCCTTAGCAATAAAAACT
Organism: Myxocyprinus asiaticus; assembly: GCF_019703515.2. Classification (NCBI taxonomy): domain Eukaryota; kingdom Metazoa; phylum Chordata; class Actinopteri; order Cypriniformes; family Catostomidae; genus Myxocyprinus; species Myxocyprinus asiaticus. The sequence continues at coordinate 30,904,880 of NC_059345.1, forward strand.
GCTGCACATATTAACATGTATAGTCATTTCTTCCTCTTAATGTAGTTTGCTGTTTCACATGTTAATCATCTGCTTCAGGCAGTTGACAATCACAGCTGATTTACAAGGGAAGGAAGGTCAATTATTACAGTTCTTCAAAATACATGTCAACAATTACACAGGCTTCCTCCACAGCCATAAAATGTGAGGTTCTTTTTACTGAAGTATGTTTTGTTTTAACATTGCAGTTATTATTAATATCACATTATACTGAAAAAAAGTGGTAACCTGCAACTGTTACCACAAGGATCTATTTCTACTTCATCTAATCTATGGAATTTACTGTTGTTGGTGTAAACTGAATTGCCGATTTATTAAAGTATATTTTTTACTTTAATAAAGTTTAGCTGTTAACAGATGAAGCACATTTATTACTTTAACTGTCAAAAAACATTTGGGAGTATAAATTGAAAGCAAACTAATCAAGAATCAAAACTGATTCTTGTTTTTTTGTTTTTTATTTAAAGAGGTTCCAGTGCACCCACCGCCTCCTTGGCGACCACGATATACCACTGGCTTGTGTGGACCAGGTAGTGACAGGTAATTCTGCAGCACCTGAACACCCTGCATCACGCTTTCCCAACCACCTGCAGACCACCTGCCACACTGCACTGCATTCAGACTTTGTACTGCTGACCTTTTCTACTGATATTCAACAGGACGTTTAAGGGCACAGTATAAGCTCTAGTGAGTGCACACTACAGAGGACACTAATATGGATCTACTTAAATGTTCTACAGAACTCTAGCCATGTAGCCTACAGAACACTATGCTTTCATGCTTTTAATAGCCTGGATGAACATGTTTTGAGGCCTCTCATTAGTCAGATCCTATGTAGCTTTATATAGAATGTCTCCTCATACGTTATCCCTGTACTTCTATCCTGTCTCCTCGTTTGCTGTGCCAGAAATGTGTTTTTCACAGCTGCCCCTTTATGAATTTACTAGTTTCTGATGTCTTTCTCCAGCTGCTTTCTGTCTCTTTTTTTTATTGGAGTATTTGTTATCCCTCGTTTCCTTTTCACAAACTGCTACAATATTTGTGTTAACATAAAAAGGATCATGTGTCCTAGATGAACGATTGTAACCCCTTTTGCTTGGATTTTTCCACCAACAATGTGGTCATTTGTAACAGTGTAGCATAGCTGCAGAACCTGTTTGGGTGGCTGGTTTTAGCATTGCTGTAGATGAGCTCATCCTGCCAAACTGTAGTCCGAGCCTGGCCACGATTAATCTTGTTTGTGTTAGATCCTTGCCCTCCCCTCATTGCTGACTTAGCCCCCAGGTGTTGAATTGCTCTGCTAAAGAGATAAAGCATGAAGCCTGCTTTTTGCCCTCGTCTTTTTGGCTTCAATAAAAGACCTTTATAAGAGATTCAGGCTTGGCAAAAACAAGCGCTTTGAAGCACCAGTCTGTCAGTAAGGCATGCAGAGTGACCCCCACAGTCTGGAATAGTGGCCTTGAGTCTGTCTTAAAACTGTATCAATTACAGGACTGAAAGCAAAATGTGGACTTTACATAAGAGATTGTCAAATCCAACAGAGCTTATCTGTTAATATTGTTTCTTTTTAAAAAAGAAAAAGAAAAAGCAAGTACTGCAAATGTTAATCTGGAACATTACCCTTTTTCTTCCTTTCTGCTGTACATCATGGTAATATTCTAATGCTTACTTAAGCAACATCACACAAGCAAGAATGCTTTGGGACAGGCCTGCAGCCTCATACCTATGACTGAATCACAGACGTGCTGATATTCAGTACATCAGCTCGACTGCAAGTGTGATATTGCTTTTATACCCAAGTACCGTATATAAACAGTAAGTTAAAGGAATGTTCCAGGTTTAATACAAGTTAAGCTCAATCTACAACATTTGTTGCACAAAGTTGATTACCTCAAAAAAAAAAAAAAAAAAAAAAACATTTGACTTGTTCTTCATTTATTTATTTTTAATTGCAGTTACATTAAGGCAATTAAAACAACAGAAGTGAATGGGGCCAGTCCATAAACATTAAAATACACCTTTTCAAAAGCATAGCTACAAGATGTAAACATTTATACATACACTATATTGCCAAAAGTATTCGCTCACCCATCCAAATAATTGAATTCAGGTGTTCCAATCACTTCCATGGCCACAGGTGTATAAAATGAAGCACCTAGGCATGCAGACTGCTTCTACAAACATTTGTGAAAGAATGGGCCGCTCTCAGGAGCTCAGTGAATTCCAGCGTGGTACTGTGATAGGATGCCACCTGTGCAACAAGTCCAGTCGTGAAATTTCCTCGCTACTAAATATTCCACAGTCAACTGTCAGTGGTATTATAACAAAGTGGAAGCGATTGGGAATGACAGCAACTCAGCCACGAAATGGTAGGCCACGTAAAATGACAGAGCGTGGTCAGCGGATGCTGAGGCGCATAGTGCGCAGAGGTCGCCAACTTTCTGCAGAGTCGATCGCTACAGACCTCCAAAGTTCATGTGGCCTTCAGATTAGCTCAAGAACAGTGCGTAGAGAGCTTCATGGAATGGGTTTCCATGGCCGAGCAGCTGCATCCAAGCCATACATCACCAAGTGCAATGCAAAGCGTTGGATGCAGTGGTGTAAAGCACGCCGCCACTGGACTCTAGAGCAGTGGAGACGCGTTCTCTGGAGTGACGAATCACTCTTCTCCATCTGGCAATCTGATGGACGAGTCTGGGTTTGGCGGTTGCCAGGAGAACGGTACTTGTCTGACTGCATTGTGCCAACTGTGAAGTTTGGTGGAGGGGGATTATGGTGTGGGGTTGTTTTTCAGGAGCTGGGCTTGGCCCCTTAGTTCCAGTGAAAGGAACTCTGAATGCTTCAGCATACCAAGAGATTTTGGACAATTCCATGCTCCCAGCTTTGTGGGAACAGTTTGGGGATGGCCCCTTCCTGTTCCAACATGACTGCGCACCAGTGCACAAAGCAAGGTCCATAAAGACATGGATGAGCGAGTTTGGTGTGGAAGAACTTGACTGGCCTGCACAGAGTCCTGACCTCAACCCGATAGAGCACCTTTGGGATGAATTAGAGCGAAGACTGCGAGCCAGGCCTTCTCGTCCAACATCAGTGTTTGACCTCACAAATGCGCTTCTGGAAGAATGGTCAAAAATTCCCATAAACACACTCCTAAACCTTGTGGAAAGCCTTCCCAGAAGAGTTGAAGCTGTTATAGCTGCAAAGGGTGGGCCGACGTCATATTAAACCCTATGGATTAAGAATGGAATGTCACTTAAGTTCATATGCGTCTAAAGGCAGATGAGCGAATACTTTTGGCAATATAGTGTATGTCAACTTGATTTTAATGAGGTAAAAACTAGGGATGTGCGCTACGACTAATTTGACTGTCGTTTAAATTTTTGTAACAGACTAGTCTAAAGAGAAACCAACTTTCAGAAAACAGTAAAAAAAAAAAAAAAAGTGTGTTTGTGACCCATTTAAAATACTTGATCTGTTCCAAATCCGAAGCTAAATTCCACTGGACTTGCTCGCCTTGAATAATGATCATTGTACATTAAATATAGAACATGACATGCATTCACTGAATCAACATTAACGAATATTTATCAGGCATATTTATTGAAAACAATTGAATAGTGCAGGATCAATGGAACAACCATTAAAAGCTTGTTCTAAACAGAAATCACCAAGTAAAAGTTACTTGACATATTAAAACAGTCAGGACATTGTTGAAAATAATTAACAGGTAGACTAAGCCAAATCTATGAGAGAGAAAAAAATGCTCTGAAAAGTTTCGCGTATTTCAGGACGTGCAGTCGTGCATTAACCATTGATCTAATATGACAGCTGTTCGGTAAAGAACGTCAACCAATAACAGTTACGATGAACTGATAGAAAAAATAGACCTTTGATGTAGCCTATAATAAACCTGATGTATTCTAAACATGACGTGCACACAGAATAAAAGATAGGTTAACCTGTTAAGCAGTCGGCACCTTGTTAAAGATAGCCTTCTTAATCAGCAGATTAAAAAATGGCATACCTAATCTAAAACAGTTATTTTCTAGGCTACTAACTCAAAAGCATAATTTTTTTGATGAGTAAAATTAACCCGTCAACATGGTCTGGTGAAAGACGGGACTTGACTCACCTGAGGTGCCTGTCCTGCGCTTGAAAAAGCCCGCTCAGCGGAAAATGCACAGATGTAAAGAAAACTCAAATGTGAAAACATCCTTAGGGACTTTCAAACGTTTGGAAAGCCGATTCCCGCACCACCGAAGTGATTTCATAACTACTTTGCTGAGTTTGCTTGTCTAGCGAGAGGACATTTTCCTGCACGTGCCACGAGTGAGAGAGGGAAGAAGCACACACAGCCTGAGGTGAAATTAAACTCTGTATCTGCTCCAGAAATCCCTCTTTTTTTTTTTTTAATTTTTTTTTTTTATTTAAAATATGTAACATTAATATGACAGTAATTTTAGTGCAGCCTCTGTAAAAATATAAAGCCAAACGTAAATGTGTAAAAATTATGATCAGTTTAATGGGGGGAAATATTAACCGACTAGTAATTCCAGTGTCGACTAGCAGCATCCAAACCGTTTAGTCGAATAGTTGACAGTCTCGCACATCCCTAGTAAAAACAGGGATTTACTGGCGGTACAGCGTTTTTACCACAGCATGTTGTACGGAATACAGGAAGTTATTCCCGCAATTTTTGAACAAAGAGATTATCCGCTAGTTACGTATACGGCAATGTTTGGATATTTGCCATCGACAGAGTTGTCATGTTTTGTTTATGCTCACCATGTGGCTGCTGTGAAACAGCGCACGTTCTCTGTACTGTAATGTATTGACTGTGATGACTTACACTGAGACGAAGGGGCTGATGAGAGGAACTACAGTGAAGAGAGACTGGAATGTATGAATGAATACCTGTTTGTGTGATTTGCACCAGGAGAAGACGGACGTAACATACACGCTATTGATCACATCATTAACAACTAGTTGTTCAGTTCAATTCTCTACACACTACGTGGAATTTACGAAAATGCGGTTGTCACTACCTGTTTTTTTTTTTTTTTTTTCTCTCCAAGAGTTAATTCGGTTGCAGAATACGGTTGTCACTCCCGTAAAGTACCGGACTGTGTGTGTACAGAACAGTATTTAAGGTGCTATAAGCAATTTTTTTCATGGAAAGTTAGACAAAATTTTTCCTACTCCCTGAGAGATATTATGTTGTATTAAGTGTTGTAAGATATCTCACCTTTCTCTGTGACCACTCTAAAATCTCACAGCAAACAAAAATATGTCTGCGGGCTGTGGACTATGACACTTTTGACCTCTCAGTCATACTGCAGGTTCTCACAGTGTTGTAGTTGCAGCAAATGATTTAGATTTCCTGCCATTTTTATAACAGTTGTCTGTTGAGGGCGCTATTTTGCTGCTGTTGTTTTTAACAACCGTTTCTGCGTGATTTCTGTCTCAATAAAGCTCATTTGGTATCTTTGGTGTGCAGGATTTTGGAAAGAGGGGGCTTGGCTAATCTAATGGCTCAGTCTCATGGAAGACGGCTAAAATTGCTTAAAGCACCTTTAAGCACTCAAAAGTGAACTAACAACTGTATTTAGCAATAGTGTGTTTGTGGCTGTATTGAACCCGAAATATTCCTTGTAACATTGTTTAACTAAAGGCCCATTAACATGAAAACGAAAACTATACATTTTTGAAAATCGTTCTAATTCTAAGAGTATAGCTGAGACCACACAACAACTATGACGATAACAACACAGAGGAATCGTATCGTTAGGATCACTTTTAGAGCGATTTATTTATTTTTAATAGATTTTCTTTTTTTTTTCCAGCTGATGAATGATAAAAATATTGACAGCCAATCAAAATTTAAACTTTAAAGGGCTTGATCCGCAACGTGCCCTCTTCATCAAAATAAAACATTCCAGCGCTGGATTGCCACTTATGTAAGATAAATAAATACAATAAAATGTATTGTGAGGATAAATGAAAATTAAAAAATTAATAGACCATAGTCTAGCTTAATAGGCCATAGTTCTATGGCGTTATAATACTGTTAAATGTCGAGAGCACATGCATGTCATGCGAGACTGCATCCATGTACCGGTTGCGTGAGAGCAAAACTCTCCTCTCACAGACGGATTTCCTTTACTCTTGCACAAAACTGGATGTGAAATATCCCTGCTCTCGCTCAAAGTCAAGTAATTTGTATTTGTATAGCGCTTTTCACAACACACATCATTTCAAAGCAGCTTTACAGAAAATTGTGCTTTAAAAGAAAAAGAAGCTGTAATGTCTTAGTAATGGTAATAGTAATGTCTTAATAGTGCGGTTTAATAAACAACATGATTGTAAATTGGAACACAAAACTCCATAAGATGTTGGTTAATGGAGAAAAATATCTTTGGTGAAACCAGAAGCTCACTGTGGAGGCCAGTTCCCCTCTGGTTAAACAGCATGAATATAATGCCAATATTAGTTATTTATGTGTAGTACAAGTCATGGTTTAAAATTAGTAAATTAAGTAAATGTTAGGGGCCAATGTTTAAACAAAAAGACTTGAATTATGAACTGTAAGATTAATGAATAAAGTCTAATTTATTTATTATCTATGTATTCCATTTTAAGAGTAGTCCATCCTATGACCAAGGTGATGCAGGCAGAGGTCATTGAGGTGCACTGCAGTTTGACTAAGCTTGTAGCAAATTAATTTCTGGTGAAGTTTATCTTAAATCCAAGGTTCAGGCAGTATCCAGTGAAGTATTCCATGTCTTACAGTTGGAGCTGGCATCAGTTCATCCTCTGTGATGTCCATCTGTAGAGAGTAGACTGAGGTGATATCTGGCTGGCACAGGCTGCAGTTAGTTGTCCTCACTCAGCAACACGTAGTAGTGAGAGTCGGACATCAGGTAGGACCTGCGCTGGATCTGCAAGACTCTGGTAACAGTTAAGACAGACATTGTGTGTGGGTACTCAGAACGTGTTCTGTGCACTCGCAAACCTATTGTAACACCATATAGCTCTGTCTCTTCATTTATACCAATATTCTGCCTCGGTAGACGTGGTATATCGAGGGAGAAACAATACCGGAGTTCCAGGAGGAATCAACTTGCCATTTGGCCGGTAACTTTTTTTTTTTAGGAACTCCAGCATAATACATGGTTAAATTCATATTGTACGAATGATACTCGCTGAGAATGTAAGACACGTGAGCAAATAAAATGACATATAAACTATCAACTAAGTACATCTGTTGCGACTCACGTCGTCTTCCGAATTCCACCTCAGTGGAAACTTAGCTGCGCAAGTTTATCTAGGAAGCATAAAGGATTTTCTCAGAACTCATGTGGCAGCACAGACGTAGAAAAATCAAAAAACATGTAGAACAAAATCACGATGTGTCCATTATTACAAGTTCAACACGATATCGGGTTGACGTGTCTTCATGTGCTTGTGACAAGGCAGTTTCACATAGAGAGTGAGACTGGCGCATATGATGCCAGTTTATCACAAATATAGGCAAAAAACAGTTAAGTAATCCCATTGTCATTAGGACAAACATGTATTTTAAATAAAAGATAATGAAAAATATGGTTTCATATTATTAATAGAAAAGTTTCCTCCTCCTCGGGTTTCGGCACCACTGTGACAGCGTTTTTTTAACTCTCTCAAGGAGGAACCGGGAGACTGGTAACAATTCAACATGCGTTTTTATTTCCCACACAAACTCCAGAATGCTTTCCAGCTTCAACACAATGGCCACACACATGAACACACTGCTGCGTGCAACTCTCTCTCCCCTCCGGCGGTCTGGATTGCCCTTTAAATCTCTCTCAGCTCTCACTGCAAACACAAAACAGCTCGCTCTCCACAGACATCGCTCAGCCATGCCCCCATCACCACATGGCCTATACAACATTATTGTGTGTATATATAAAAAAAAAATGGTGGGTGTCTTAAGGGGGGTGCAGTCTTGTAAATTTTTCAACAGGGGGTTAAGACTGTTAAGACATTGAAAACCCCTGCTTTAGAACTACAAAAGTTAATTCCATTTTATAAAGAGGTCATTATTTGTTAGTTACCTTAGGGAAGGAGAACTGCCTTCATCTTTTTTCAGTTATTTATTACTAGTTTCAAATCTGGACGTGGTCATTTTTTATGCATTCAGTCTGTTTAAATATTACATAATATGGATTACACATAATACAGATTAAACTCCTCTGCTCACCAGCACATGTGCGATCTAATATTGAGATTAGTTCTGTGAGTGGATGGAGCCTTGGCTTAGTGAATAGTACACATGCTACAACACATTAAGCAGTGATGCTCATGCAAGCATCATGAGTTCAAGTCTGGTTCGTGTCACATCTCGATCCCGTTTCACTCTCCTTTCACAACCTGTTTCAATAATAGTGACAAAATGACCAAAAAAACTGTGCATGTGTCTTTGTAGTTAATGATGCCAAAGGAAAGCAGAAGATTTTAGGATCCAATCAGAAGCTGAAGTTTAACCCCACTGAGCTCATCCTGTACTGCAAAGACTTCCGCATTATCCGCTTCCGCTTCGATGAGGCTGGACCTGAGAGTACTAAAAAGGTACAACACACACACACACACACACACATACATGAGGAATTAGCCTCACAGTGTCTTGCGCCCAAACACACTCGCACAACACACCCCAACATCTCAGGCGATTGTGGATTAATCTGAGAGAGGATTATGAGTTAATGGTTTTTACTGCAGCTCCCCTGCTGAAGTCTGACTGTTTTTTTTCCCCTCTGAAGTAAAATTGTAAACAAGTATGTGGAATTCCTGCATGTTTTTGGATCCAACCCTGTAATGAAGTGAAATTGTGAATTGTGTTGATTTTTTGATAGGTGTTTGGGTTTAGCCTGTTTGTGTATGGGGTTTTCTACAAAAATTTAGCTTTCATCATTTTGTTTTGTCAGTACCCCACTTAAGCAAGAGCTGTGAAGAAACTTTTCCTAGAACTCTAGGCCTGTGGTGTTTTTAGGAAGAAGTCAAGTCTCCTCTAGTCCCCTCCTCTCGCCTACTGAGAGGTTGTAGGATGAGGGGATTATAGTTTGTTTCTTCACTCAGGTGGTGTTTATTTCATCCACCCTCTGTCTGGTAGACACTGAACCTACTGAAATCCTGTAATGAGCTGCTATACCTCCTCATTTACTTACAGTTGAAGTCAGATGTTTACATACACTTAGGCTGAAGTCATTAAAACTAATTTTTTACCACTCCACAGGTCTAATATTAGCAAACTATAATTTTGGCAAGTTGTTTAGGACATCTACTTAGTGCATGACACAAGTAATATTTCCAACAATTGTTTAAAGATAGATTGTTTCACTTTTAATTGACTATATCACAGTTCCAGTGGGTCATAAGTTTACATACACAAAGTTAATTGTGCCTTTAAGCAGCTTGGAAAATTACAGAAAACGATGTCAAGCTTTTAGCCAATTAGCTTCTGATAGGAGGTGTACTGAATTGGAGGTGTACCTGTGGATGTATTTCAAGGCCTACCTTAACTCAGTGCCTCTTTTCTTGATATCATGGAGAAATCAAAAGAAATCAGCTAAGACGTCAGAAAAAAAAAATTGTGGAACTCCACAAGTCTGGCTCATCATTGGGAGCAATTTCCAAATGCTGAAAGTACCACGTTCATCTGTACAAACAATAGTATACAAGTATAAACACCATGGAGCCATGCAGCTATCATACCACTCAGGAAGGAGACTCATTCTGCCTCCTAGAGATGAATGTAGATCGGTGCGTAAAGTGCAAATCAATCCCAGAACAACAGCAAAGGACCTTGTGAAGATGTTAGAGGAAACAGGTAGACTAGTATCTATATCCACAGTAAAAACGAGTCCTATATCGTCATAACCAGAAAGGCTGCTCAGCAAGGAAGAAGCCACTGCTCCAAACTGCCATAAAAAAGCCAGACTACAGTGTGCAAGTGCACATGGGGATAAAGATCTTACTTTTTGGAGAAATGTCTTCTGATGGCATCATGAGGAAGGAAAATTATGTGGATATATTGAAGTAACTTCTCAAGACACCTGCCAGGAAGTTGAAGCTTGGTCGAAAATGGGTCTTCCAAATGAACCCAAGCATACATCCAAAGTTGATGCAAAATGGCTTAAGGACAACAAAGTCAAGATATTGGAGTGGCCATCACAAAACCCTGACCTCATTCCAGTTGAAAATTTGTGGGCAGAACTGAAAAAGCATGTGCGAGCAAGGAGGCCTACAAACCTGACTCAGTAACACCAGTTCTGTCTTGAGGAATGGGACAAAATTCCAGCAACTTATTGTGAGAATCTTGTGGAAGGCTACCCAAAACGTTTGACCCAAGTTAAATCATTTAAAGACAATGCTACCAAATACTAACAAAGTGTATGAAAACTTCTGACCCACTGGGAATGTGATGAAAGAAATAAAAGCTGAAATATATCATTTTCTTTACTATTGTTCTGACATTTCACTTTATTTTTCTTTTTTTTTAATCCCCTTTTCTCCCAATTTGGAATGCCCAATTCCCACTACTTAGTAGGTCCTCAAGGTGGCACGTTATTCACCTCAATCCAGGTGGTGGAGGACAAGTCTCAGTTGCCTCTGCTTCTGAGACCATCAATCTGCGCATCTTATCACGTGGCTCGTTGTGCACGACACCGCGGTGACTCGCAGCACGGGAGGCTCGTGCTACTCTCTGCGATCCATGCCCAACATACCATGCGCCCCATTGAGAGTGAGAACCACTTAATCGTGACCACGACGAGGTTACCCCATGTGACACTACCCTCCCTAGCAACAGGGCCAATTTTGTTGCTTAGGAGACCTGGCTGGAGTCACTCAGCACACCCTGGAATTGAACTCCCGACTCCAGGGGTGGTAGTCAGCGTCAATACTCGCTGAGCTAACCAGGTCCCCACATTTCACATTCTTAAAATAATGATCCTAACTGACCTAAGACAGGGAATGTTTTCTACGATTAAATGTCAGGAATTGTGAAAAACTGAGTTTAAATTTATTTGGCTAAGGTGTATGTAAACTTCTGACTTCAACTGTATGGGACACAAATAGCCATTCTTAAAGGTGAAGCATGTAATTTTTTGATGTTAAATAATACTTCCTCATATGCAGGTTTAATGTACAAAAGCAACTGTAAGTAAGCGATTCGTAGATTGATTCCGCTCAAAAATTCAACCTGGTCTAATGGAATCACTATAGTATATACTATACCTACATTTAGCAAAATGATTTTTACGTCATTGATTGTAATTAGCACGGCATTTTTCTGGTGAAATGAGCACTAGAGGAGCTACAACAACGACTTTTATTAACTTTCACAAACATCATGATTAAAATGGCAGATTATCATAAACAAACACTTTTCGCCCTGATCCTCACACAACACTTTTACTGTAGTGCATGACTTTTAAGGCAATATATTTTAACGTTTGCCTTACATGACCAACTACATTTACAAGCTTGTTTAAATGTGATCAAGTTGCGTGGTAGCTCAACTGAACCAAGCCGTGCACTTGCATTGCAAACCGCGGTATGAGTCGACGCGTGAGCTGAAAGTGTCATAAAAGCACCACAAAATGATGTGGTTGCTTCAGCAATTGCATTTTTCATGTCACATTTGCTTTTTATGAAACTATCTGTTTGTTTAGTGTAGGGACGTAGGTTTCGTTGGTTTAAAACTTGATAGAGCACTAACCTTAAACACATCATCTGTTTTTTCATGTCACATTTGCTTTTTATAACACTATGGGTTAGGTTTACGTTTAAGGTTTAGTTTTACTTGTATGAAAAAATTAGGGATGCTCCGATCAGAATTTTTACAGCCGATACCAGTCACAGATCTTCATGTCACCTGATTGGCCTATACCGATCATTTCACTTTTTATCAGGATCTCTGTCATAACTGGTGATATATAATCTTTCTGCACACTGTCACGATTAATTACATTTTCCTTTTCCCAGTAATATCACTTTGCCTAGTTTTTGCTGACAAAAATTTTAAAGAGCACCTATTATGGTTTTTAAATGTGCCTAATTTTGTTTTAAAGGTATCATACAATAGATTTACATGCATCCAAGGTCAAAAAACACATTAATTTGCTCATAATTTGCAGCATTACTTTTTTTCCCAGTGTCAAAAACGACTCGTTCAATGATCCGTTCTGTAGGATTCATTCTAAACTCCTTTCAGAGAGCCTACTCTGCTCTGATTGGTCAGATGTCCCAGTCTGTTGTGATTGGTCTACCGCTTAGTGTAGTGTTTGAAGGCGGGTCAAAGCTATTCACGAGCAGCCAATGAAGACCAGAGGTGGGTTTTTTGTTACCAAATTATGTAGGTTAGTACAGGAAGTAAGTCTGAAATTACTAACTACTCGTTTCAGGTGTTCAGAATCGGTTCGTTCTTTTGGGAGTCAATAACTCCATTTGTCGTGCACTTTGATTTTTTTAAACTTTGCAGAATTTTTTACATTCACAAACAACTATATAACACTACATGAAAGGTAATATTTGAAAAGCCATAATAGGTGCTCTTTAAAAAGTGTAAAAGTTTTATTAAAATTTTTTTTTTCTTTTAAATAAGACTTTAAAACAAGTATAGGCTAACAAAATATTTTACCAATCTGTGGCCGATCGATTGGAGCATCCCTAGAATATATCATTCTATGTCAATCTTTGCAATTAGATTAGGTGACATTAGTGACAGAAATGATACACTTCACGTTTAAAAAAACATTACCAAATCTTACCATTGCTGTACAATTTTTCTTATTTTAGATCATCAATTTGGACTTGCCCTCAGTGAACTTTAGTGCAGATACTATGTTCTCTACACCTTTTAAGAATATTTGTCTGGTCATGCAGACATTTTACAGTACATCTTAATTATGTCTTTTTTTTTTACTTTTCCCCAAAGATAGACTTAAAAGGCAAAAAAATGCACTGCAGTGAAACTTTGTAGTGTTTGATGTTTCCACCAAAACCTTTAGTGGCTCTGTGCCTCATAAAATAAAGCATGCTCTGTTGAGGAATGTCTCTCCCTTCCGTTATATCTGCACCATAAAGCAGATAAAAAGAGGTCTTTATACAAGCTGATCTGATCATGCAATGAACTCCAAGCTCTGTGACTCACACCGGCCTACAATCCCATCCTGTTGCTTCACAACAGCTGCTGGTGCCTGGCAACCAGAAACTTTGTGTAAAACGAACATTCCACATTGTGCTCCTGACTCAGTGACTGTCAGAGGTGCATAACTATGGGATTACTTTTGTTCCAGTTGTTTTGAATGTAACTTTTCGAAAAACAAATAAAAATATAAACTGAGAATGAATAAAAGCAAATGGAAACTGAAAAAAATAAATTCAAAGGCAAAATTTACACTTGGTCTTCAAATAAACTGCATACTTTGTTAATGAAATTCTTTGCTTTAGTTCACTGATCAGGACTTACGAATGCACTGCTCGCAGTTTTCATTTACGCTTCCAGAGTTCCCTTACGACTCGGTACACTTGACATTGTGTAGCTACGCATATGGGGAGTGCCTTCTTACATGACCTAGTTGAAACCTCTCTACAATAACGCCAATATTCTAATATTGGCTATGGTTTGAGCCCCGCCTGTTTTGGTGCGAAACTGTCCGCTATAAAAACAGGTGCACAAACACCATTTCCTCAATTTCTTCCTTCAAGACAGCGCTTGACTAGAAGCCCTCTACCTTAGCCATCTATTTACATGAGTTAGCGGGCAGAATCTTCATGGGAAAACTTTCCGCTCCCCTGCAGTGTTCCAGCGAACATCACACCGCCTCGCCGGTTGACGCTTTGCTGGTGAACGGGCCTCAGCATCCTGATTCCCCGCAGCGCTTCAGCAGGGTTTATATATCCTTGCAAAGCAATTGTATATTGTGTATTGTATATCGTGTGATATAAATATATATGAATTTATATATCTAAAAGAGTCACTTACGTGTTTGCGTCTTTTAATATGACGATGTCATCATGTCTCTCGCTGCATCAGGTGAGTGGTCAGTGGATGATGCTGCCGCCCCTCCCCTTAGCGAGGGTGAGGAACGTGCATGCACCACTGATGGGGAGATGCTCCGGGTCCTTACCAGGGCGGTCAAAGAGCGTCACCTTGAGTGGTCTCCCCCAGAGGAACCTGAACAGTCTCGCCTCGATGAATGGTTCCAGCAGTTTGGACGCCGTCAAATGGCAGCGTTCCGCAAATCTGCCCCATCCTTCCCTGAAGTTCATAAGGAACTTTCCAAGTCCTAGCGTGTGCTTCTACGATCGCGCAGTGATGTCATCCTCTTTAATGTGGATCACGGGGAAGAAAACGGTTATGCCAGGAGGCGGTAGAGGCACACCTCTGCCCAGTGAGTAACAGGCTGTGGAAATCACAACCCATACATCCTTCCAAACCGTGTCGACAAACGTCCACACTGATGGGAAAAGCTTTTCCCACCTGACTGATGGGAAAAGCTTACTCAGCGGCAGGACAAGTGGGATCAGCACACCACGCGGTGCTCCGGGTATTTCAAGCCAAGCTTGAGCACGGCTTCGATCCAGAGACATTCAAAGAGCTCCGCACCACTACAGAATTAGCGCTGCATGCCACGAAAGTCATTGCGCAGGCCATCGGCAAGTCCTGGCAGTTCTGGATCGACATACTGTATATGGCTGACCCTCACAGAAATGAGCGATAAGGAAAAAGCCACTTTGTTGTGAATAAGTTTGCTGAGCTTTACGTCATGACTCAGCAGCAGTCACAGGCTATGAGACACATTATGGCCAAACAGAGTATGTCACAGCCGGATCGCCCTCGCTCCATTTTGAGCCAGCGCCCGACTAAAAGCCCCATACCTGCTGCCTCACCGGCACCTGTGTATCGGCAAGCGCAGCAAAAGTGCTCCTGATGGGCACAACCCTTTGAATCGGAAAGGGTCTGCTCCAAAAAAGGTTCGATTGGAGACACAAAACACTGTTCCCCATCTCCCCACTATTGTTTGTTGGGAAAGGAATATTGATGTTCACAATATTGTTCAAATTCAAAAAGTTTCTGTGTCTTGCACTCAAATAAATGCAATAAAAAATGCAACAAGTGCAAAAAAGAATACAGCATTCATTGCAAATGCACAAGATGCTCACACATTCTTAAAGAGCCCCTTTTTCCTCTTCAAAGCACACTCATTATGCACAACCGTTTCCCTATCATGAGCGATGCATTATATTAAATTCAGTTAGCAAACCAAATTGATCTCTGTCCCATTACGCGGATGCGTGGTGAGCGCTAATGGGTATTTCAGAATGGGTGCAAAAAAACGATCGTACATGGTTATACGATCCAGTTTGCATGCCGGCCACCCCGTTTCAATGGTGTTCTGTCTTCCATGGTTTAGTCCGAAGATGCGCCCGTGTTACGATTCGAAATACAGTCTCATCGTGAAATACGCAATAGAGATTGTGCCAAATTGTCAAGCACAAAAAGATTTTTACAGCCGTTATTTTCTTGTTCCAAAGAAAGACAGTGGACTTCGGACAATCCTGGATCCGAGACATTTAAATCGCGCACTCATAAAGCGCCCATTCAAAATGATTACTCAGAAACGGATCTTATAGCATGTACGCCCACACAATTGGTTTGCGTCGTTAGATCTGAAAGATCCTTTCATATCCAAATTGTATGACATCACAGGATGTTTTTGAGATTTGCGTTCGAGGGAACAGCGTATCAATTCAAAGTCCTGCCCTTCGGACTGTCTCTGGCTCCTCGCACATTCACAAAGTGCATCAATGCGGTTCTCGCCCCTCTGAGACTGAGCGGAATACGCATCTTGAACTACCTCAACAATTGGCTGTTACTGACGCAATCAGAGGCTTTTATAACAGCACAGAGACTTACTGCCTCAGCCATTCTACAGTGTCCGTCTCAGTTCAAACTGGGGAGAACTCTTCCACTGAAACTGTTTCAGAAAGCATTGGAATTTATGGCGGCGGCATCCGCCTTCATTGCAATAGGCCTCTTACACATGAGACCACTTCGGTGCTGGCTGAAGCGCCGTGTGCCACGACGTGTTTGGTGCCAAGGGCGCATGCGCATCACTCTATCCCGCCGCTGTATAGCTGCTTTAGCACCATGGACAGCTCCTGCGTTTTACCAGTGAGGTGTCATGCTGGGGCAAGTTGTCACGCAGCACCTAAAGCTATCGGCTGTATTTCTAGCCTTTTCTAGCTTTTCAGTCAGAAATAGCAAACTGTCATGTTCTGGTTCGCTCAGACAACATGATAGTTGTGGCATATATAAACCGCCAAAGTGGAATTCAGGAGACTTCACCCTCAAACTGTATTGAGGATTTGGGAAATATTTGGCAAAGCAGAAATCAATCTATTTACCTCAGTGGAGAATACCCACTGTCCCCTCTGGTTCTCGAAGTCCCAAGTTGTCAGGCAGAAAGTGGTGACCACGGATGCTTCCAACACAGGTTGGGGGCGGTGTGCGATGGACGCACGACTTTCGGCACCTGAACAGGTATGAGGAGGGCGTGGCACATCAACTGCCTATAGCTATTGGCTGTAATTCTAGCCTTAAAGGCTTTTTAGTCAGAAATAGCGAGCTGTCATGTCCTGGTTCAATCAGACAACATGACAGTTGTGGCATATATAAACAGCCAAGGCAGAATTCAGGAGACTTCATCCTCAAACTGTATTGAGGATTTGGGAAATATTTGGCAAAGCAGAAATGTATTTATTTGCCACAGTGGAGAATACCCACCACCACTGTTGAGACTGACGTGTCGCCGCCTCCTATGGAGCGAGCATCATCTCCTCTCGCTGAGAGCGACATATGTCCCAGGCCACTTGAATTACGGCACGGGCCTACTGTTACGCCAAGGGCTGATACCGGGCGAATGGAGACTTCATGCTCAAACAGTACTGAGGATTTGGGAAATATTCTGCAAAGCAGAAATCAATCTATTTGCCTCAGTGGAGAATGCCCACTGTCCCCTCTGGTATTCGAAGTCCCAAGTCCCATTGGGAATGGATGCAATGGCACACAAATGGCCAGTGAAACGCAAATATGCGTTTCCCCCGATATGCCTTATTCACTCTGTCATATGCAAAGTCCGAGAGGACAAGGAAACGGATCTTTAAGTTGCACCGAAATGGCCCAACCAGCCATGGTTTCCAGAAATGATGGAGATGTTGTACGGCTCACCATGGGAAATACCACCTCAGGCGCAAGGCACAATCTGGCATCCCCAGCCCCATCTGTGGAACATGCATGTGTGGCCCCTGAACGGGCACACTACACGCACCAGAACTGATACGTTCAGTCATGAACACTTTTTTACAGGCCAGAGCACTGTCCATGAGACGCCTCTGCACTAAAATGGAAGGTGTTCACTGATTGGTGTCTCTTACATGGCAAGGACCCAGTAAACTGCCCCATACATGAAATTCTAATATTTCTTCAAGAGCGATTAGACACAGGACTCACCCCGTCAATGCTCAAAGTGTATGTGGCAACTATATCTGCGTATCACGCACATGAAGCCGGCACCTCTATAGGCAAGCATGATTTAATCACAAAGTTCCTTAAAGGAGCAAGACGATTAAACCCACCTCGGCCGGCTACAGTCCCGACTTGGGGCTTTAGTTCTAAAAGCTCTCACAGGGCCCCCCTTTGGACACTGTTGAACTGTGCATGCTCTCTGTTAAGACCGCACTACTGCTAGCTCTGGCCTCAGTAAAACGGGTCTGTGACCTGCATTCACTATCAGTCGACAATTTCATGTTTGGAGTTTGGCCCCGCTCTTTTAAGAGCTACTGTCAAACCCAGGAAAGGCTATGTACCCAAGGTCCTAACCACGCCTGTCAAAGCGCAGGTGGTTCACCTTCAGGCCTTCTTCCCTCCTCCATTTAATTCGGATGAGGAACAATCATTGCATTTGTTATTCCCTGTGTGGGCACTACTTGCATATGTTGAGAATACTTGCCAGTTCAGACTGTCTGATCAGCTCTTTATATGCTATGGAGGATGCACAAAAGGAATGTCCTTCTTCAAGCAAAGGCTCTCTCACTAGATTGTCAGTGCATTTACCCTGGCTTATGAGTCACAGGGTAAGACTTGCCCAATTGGTGTTAAAGCATACTCAACTAGAGGTATGGCCTCCTCGTGGGCTTGGATGAATGGTGTGTCCTTACAAGACATATGTTTTGCAGCAGGATTGTCCTCTCAAAACACATTCGCAAGGTTTTACAACCTAGATGTAACGTCTCTTTCTTCACAAGTCCTCTCTGTTTAGAGCACTTGCTATTCATTGGCCAAATATATATATACTTATGCCCTTCCCTTTAAGTATGGGCTCCCCATCATTTGCACAACCGCCTGCATTCAGGCTGTTATAATTTACCATAAAGTTGCAAGCACTTTCATTATAAATAAACTCCCTTCCCAACTGGGCTCATAAGGAGCATACAATTCGTTCAGTATGACTATTGTTCATATGTTCGTTATGAGTGCTCTCCTCCTGGCCAACATGAGGATCACTCACTGCGGCATACTCATGTCGGTCGCCGTCCCACAAGACTGCAGTGCCATGTTTCCTCTCTGGGAAGTTATGTCGTGTAGTGTGGCGTGATGGGATTCTGTTCCCCATATGCTTAGCTACGCAATGTCAAGTGTACTGAGTCGTAAGGGAATGTCTCGGTTACGTACGTAACCTTGGTTCCCTGAGACGAAGGGAACGAGACATTGTGAACGCTAGCCGCACTACAAGATTCTGAGTTCTTGAGGCACGAGCGATGCGCTTCTTGTTCTCAGTCAGAACTTCTGAGGAAATGGTGTTTGTGCACCTGTCAAAGTTTCAGTGACAGTTTCGCGTCAAAACAGGCGGGGCTCAAACACCATAGCCAATATTAGAAAATTGCCGTTATTGTAGAGAGGTTTCAACTAGGTCGTGTAAGAAGGCACTCCCCATATGCGTAGCTACGCAATGTCTCGTTCCCTTCGTCTCAGGGAACCGAGGTTACGTAAGTAACAGAGACGTTTTCATTCGCAGTTCTGACACAAAACTCTTGTGTGGGCGGGGCTAGCAAATAGGAGTCTTTATTGGCTTGTGAGATTGTGAGTGACAGCTCTTTGACCTGGAAGTAGAGTTCACCTAGAAGGGGCTCTGGTTAAGGTTTTGCATGTAAAAGTGTGAGAATCTGTTAGTGGCTTCATAATTAATTAGTGTTTAGTGATATATTTAGGCGCTTGTTTTTGTACGTTATCTGTATTTTGTCATGATTAGCTTTCAGGAGCAGCATGGATAAATGCCGTCATCATGACTACCCCATTGTTAGCACATGTGCTGCACTTTTTTCCCGTTAATTCTGAAGAATTGAAACAGATTATGAAAATCTTTATCAAGCATGGAGCTTGTTTTCACAGGTTGTAGACCTTCAATGGTATTGCATTGCATGGGTGTTCACTGCTTCAAATGTGGTTTCTACAAAACCAGCTGAATGATTGATTTTAAAGTTTGAAAGAATTTAATTTGATTAAAATTGTTATAGAAATCAAATCACTTTATTAGTGCAGTTGTACCAGCATTGCATCTCATAGTTACAAGATAATATATAAGATATACAGAAAACACAACACTCACTGAACAATATGCACACATACCGTATTACACAATATTACATAATGCATACGTTGTACACAATATACAGACAACAAAACACAATATACAGTACATAATATACACATTGCTTTTTAATGCATTACACCATTTAACATTTACGTTCACGAGGACACATTTACGTTCTTTTTATTCAGTGTTCCTATACTGTACATTTCACTGTCAAGTACAATTTAATTAATCAGGACAAACCATTTATCATTTGAAATGTCTGAACCTCAAGCATCAGTAACAGACCACTGTTTTACAACTGAAATAAAATAGCTAAAAAAAAAAAAGTGCAAATTCAAGCTAGAGAAATATCATTCATGTTCATTTAGTCATTAATTGACAATCATAATTTATCATCCAGAAAACTCACGTGTCTGGTCTAGAGATTAAGTTCCATATTCTTTCTCTTAAAGCAGCTGAAAGATGAACAGATATTTACTTTTATTTTAAGCCAACAAATAGACTAATGATTTTCTATATCTTCAAATGGTCTCAAGTATTTTTATAAGCATAAAGGATGTTAATATAAGAAATGTCAAACAAATGTAGCCTGAATTTGAAATGGAATGTGCCTGATGCAAGGGTCCTTCCTAATGATGTACTGTATCTGTAACATAAGCAGTTTCCTTTCCAAGTATGCATTCTGTAGTAATGTGGTACTGAGTGCAATATCAGGCATTAACATTTATTTGTCGGGATGCTAGTCAGAGACTTGCATATATAAAGAGTCAGTTAAAGACTAATTAAGTGTAACTGCTTGTGTACTTGTGAATTGTGTTCGTTTGAATCTAGAACTCAAAACAAATTTAGTAGAACGTAGTCTGCATAATATCACAGTAAGATATTGTCTGGAGCTCCAGGCCTTTCAAAGGTGATGTCAAGTGATTCATTAATCCATGCAGAATAGCTAGATTCAAGTCTGATTGTTCAATGGATCTCTGGTACCACCACTCCATCCTCTGGGTCAGTTGTGTTTGTGAAAAACTGTTAAATAAGAAGGAATGAGATTATAGTAAAACACTACAAACTGCTTTTGGATGTGGCTGCTCTCAAAAATGGTTAAATTTTAGCCTCATTTTATTTCAAGCCCATATACAGTATTTTACCTTTTTTCTTTCATGGAACACAAAAGGAAATGTTACTAAAGCAAAACTATTTCAGAAAAAATCCCTCTCTGTCATCTAACATTAACTTTTATTTATTTAATAGCTTGTCTTAATTACACTGACTTACCTCAGGCTGCCTCGAGTGTCCTGCTGATGACGATTAAGGCATTTGTCCGTGTTGCTCCTCAAATTATCTCGACAAAATAGTCATAGGAAAAAAATACAGATAAAATACAAAAACAAGCACCTAAATATATCACTAAACGCTAATTAATTATGAAGCCGCTAATAGATTCTCACACTTTTACATGCAAAACCTGAACCAGAGCCCCTTCTAGGTGAACTCCCAGGTCAAAAGCTGTCACTCACAATCTCACAAGCTAATGAGAACTCCTCTTTGTTAGCCCTGCACACACAAGAGTTTTGTGTCAGAACTGCGAATGAAAACTCCGGGAGCATAAATGAAATCTTTGGAAGCGTGACTGAATGTGCGAGCAGTGCATTCGTAAGTCCTGATCAGTGAACTCAAGCAGAGAATTTCATTAAAGTATGCAGTTTATTTGAAGACTAAGTGTAAATTTTGCCTTTTGAATGCATTTTTTTCAGATTCCGTTTGCTTTTATTCATTTTCAGTTTATATTTGTATTTGTTTTTTGAAAAGTTACGTTCAAAACAATTGGCACAAAAGTAACCCCATACATAACAGCCTCCTGTTTCTCTTTCATGTAGCATAACAGGCCCTGATTGGCCATTACTGTAGCAATGAATGGTTTCCACAGTATCTGTGGAATTATGAGTCATCACTGATTAGTCACTAGATTCGTAAAGCTGATGTGTGTAATGTTTTCAATGTTAAATACTTTCCTCTATCCCAGCTTAATATGCACAACTAAAAGTAAAGGTGCCAGCACTAGGCTTTGAGAATGCAGTGCAGTCTGAGCTGCAGCCGAATGCAAAATTCCTTCGCTTGCGTTTCCGGTCTCCCGCCTTCGGAAGCATTTAAAAGGGAATGGAGGAGCACGAAGTGTAGTGTAATCACCCCTTAAAGGGATAGTTCACCCAAAAATGAAAATTCTCTCATCATTTCCTCACCCTCATGCCATCCCAGATGGGAATGACTCTTTCTTCTGTTGAACACAAAGATTTTTAGAAGAATATCTCAGTAGTGTAGGTCCTCATAATGCAAATGAATGGTGACCAAAATTTTGAAGCTCCAAAAGCACATAAAGGCAGCATAAAAGTAATCCATATGACTCCAGTGGTTAAATCCATATCTTTAGAAGCGATATGATAGGTGTGGTTGAGAAACTATAAATCTGCACTTTCACCTTTACTTTTACATTGCGAAAGTGGAGATTTCATGTAAATTAGGATTGCAATATTGATTTCTTTCTTACCCAAAGTGATTGCATAGTTTCAGAAAACCACTGGAGTCATATGGATTACTTTTAATCTGCCTTTATGTGCTTTTTGGAGCTTTAAAGGTCTGGCATCCATTAACTTACATTGTATGGACCTACAGACATCAGATATTATTTTAAACATCTTCATTTGTGTTCAGCTGAAGAAAGTCATACACATCTGGGATGGCATGAATTTGAGTAAATAATGAGAGAATTTTCATTTTTGGGTGAACTATTTCTTTAAGTCATTTGTATGTTTATTCCCTGAAAAGTGTAAACACTTTGGATCTGTGACACTATCAAAATGTTGCTCTGTTTGTTTGAGCATACCTATCAGCCGAACACCGCAACAATCGATATTTTGCTATTTCGTTTGGTGGTGCTTTTGGCACATAAATTACACACTTCAGCTTTAAAGGCAGCACTGAAACATGTTTATGTTTTTGAAAGAGGAAAAGGGAGGTTTCCTTTCTCTAATAGGAAAATGTAAGACCGTTATGGCTCATAATATGAAGGAAGCAGAGCGTTTCACCTGAGTTACCTACCTAATATTCTCAGCTACAGAGCCAAGACTGGAGGGGAACAACAGGGAAGGACTGGAGTGAAGTAAAGGGGGAGGTTGAAAAGAGAGGTACCAGAGTTCAACTCTAGACACTCTGCCAACTCCTGAGAATGTGTGAAGGAAGGGGGAGAGAGGGGCAAGAAAAGCGCCACAAAAAAACAAGAACAAAAAGCCCATTGAGCATGATTCTCAATTTCTGAGCGCTTAGCAAACACATGAATTTATCCTACAGATCCATTCCAGAGCTTCTCTGACACTTTTTGTTCCTCAGTGCAAGTGAACTCTAAGATATGCAAGCTTACGTGAAGGGCAAGTAGAGTGTGTTTCTGGTGCCCATTGAAACACACACCGCTTCATATTTAGGTGTTATTTAAGTTTTATGGACACCCCATGAAAATGTACTGGGTGTCAGTTTCTTAAGCCTCTTAGCTTAAACTAAATGTCAATTAATGTGGCCTACAGTATGAGAGTCTGTGTTCTCACATGTGTCTTGGAGTGCTGGACTGGTATAGTGCTTTTGCTTTTTGGTTTGAATGTGCCGTCTTTGTGAGGGGAACCATGGCTAATTAGTGAGCACGGTTAATGAATGGGCACTCCATGTTTTTCTTTATGAGTGGTGGAAAACACACGGTTATTTTATAATATCCAGTTGAAAATTACAAAGCTGTTGCTTGCTTCACATGCATAAGTTTCTCTTCCTCAAAATTGGAGTGATTATTTTATTCCATTGTATTGTTTCCCATCCGAGTGAGACGTCAGTCATGCCAAAAACACATCTGCAATTTAAAGACTCATCTGTGTTAAATGTAGGGGCTGTAAAACACATTTCTCTTGCTTTCTGTAAAAATGTATATTAAGTGTGTAGTAGCCCAGCTCAAGCTCTTCATACAGTGTTAATAAGCATGTCGATTCCTGGATCCTACAGCTAAGCCAAGAAAAGATGTTTTGAATGAATAAACAGGGAAGCTGACCAACAGGTGTTCAGGAAAGCAGACAAGCAATAGAAAAGGCAGAAAAATTCCCAAACGACACCGTGCTGACCCTGGGGGTGGACATTATTAGCAGTGGTTTGTGCCAAGAGTTTCAATAAAGTATGTGTTGTTCTCTAGTCCCAAGCATTGGGTGGTAGAAGTGTCACAGTATTTTTTTTTTAATTTAAGAATACAAATTTTTTAAACATAGGCTAGTTTTCTCTGCCAGATGCCTGTGTCATGATAAGAGACATGTATTAAACTACATCGTTTAATATATGAATAATGAAAAGCAAGTCATGTCGCTGTAAAAGCTTGGAATTTCCAAGGGTAAAATTGGGCAGAAATTATTTTAAGTCTCTTAAAAAAGAAGACGGGAAATTATTGTAATTATATTGCATTTCTGTTTTCTGAGACAATGACAGTGAAACGATCAGTGAAGGTCATTGAGTATTAGTCATGTAATATCAGCATGTGCCTACGTTCATGTGAATGTGATGTTCTCTCACAGGTATGTCTGGCTATCGCTCATTATTCCCACCCGGCTGACCCACAGCTACTCTTCGGCTTCGAGTATGTCGGAAACCGATACCATGGATCAACGGGTATGAAAACACACGCACATGCATGCGCTGGTGAACTTTACAATAAGCAGGGGTGTAAAAAGTACTCAGAAATAATACTTAAGTGAAAGTATGGATACTGAGTGAAAATCTTAATTAAAAGTCCAAGTTTCTAGCCAAAAACATACTTGAGTGAAAGTAAAAAAGTATTCATATTAAATTGTACTTAAGTATTAAAAAAGTAACTTTTTTTCTAGCTAGAATGAAATCAAGAGAGGAGATTATATGAGAGGATGTTGTTAAATTCAACTGGTTTGTTAAGTCGCCTTTTTACTGTCTCTGACGACTGTCATATTTCAGTGACAGTTAGGTCAGTTAGGATTACTATTTTATTTTAAGAATGTGAAATGTCAGAATAATAGTAGAGAGAATGATTTATTTCAGCTTTTATTTCTTTCATCACATTCCCAGTGGGTCAGAAGTTTACATACACTTTGTTAGTATATTTGGTATCATTAAATTGTTTAACTTGGGTCAGATGTTTTGGGTAGCCTTCCACGAGCTTCTCACAATAAGGTGCTGGAATTTTGGCCCATTGCTCCAGACAGAACTGGTGTAACGGAGTCAGGTTTGTAGGCCTTCTTTCTCACACATGCTTTTTCAGTTCTGACCGCAAACTTTCTATTGGATTGAGGTCAGGGCTTTGTAATGGCCACTCTAATACCTTGACTTGGTTGTCCTTAAGTAATTTTGCCACAACTTTGGAGGTATGCTTGAAGTCATTGTCCATTTTGAAGACCCATTTGCGACGAGCTTTAACTTCCTGGCTGATGTCTTGAGAAGTTGCTTCAATATATCCACAATTTAACTTCCTCATGATGCCACAAGTCATATAGGATATGTGTGTAAAAATGATTTTATTGTAATAAAGTCACTTGTTCGCCCTTTCTGTGTAAAGATATAGGCAATTTTACAACTTCATTACCATGACAATGTAATGTCAACAAACTCTAAAAGGACTGTAATAATGACAATTTAAACAACTTTACAGCTCAAATAATACATGAGTTTTAACAGAAGAATTAATGCAAGTGCTTTCATAAAATTATAAGCTTCACATTTCTGTGTTTAAACCCTCCAAAAATTCTCTACGTTCACTTTTATTGACCCATTCACTTCCATTTTAAGTGTTTCACTGTAACCTTGATATTTGCTTTTTTAAAGAAAAGGAGGTCGAAATAAGTTTTTGTGGTAATAAACATTGTCACATGCTGTCAATTTAGCTTAAGTTGTATTGAACCCAAAACATTCCTTTAAGATTTAGGGAAGGGAGGTCGGTTTTGTTGATTTAAATCTTGATAGAACATTAACCTTAAAAACCTCATCTGTTCAGGAGAACATTTCACTTGCTTTAAGCACCACAACGTGGACATTTCACTTCGGAACTGCCCTGAGAGTGTAATGAACCACAATTTTATTTTGTAAAAATGTTCACGCAATGTTCGTTGAATGGGAGAAAGCACTAACGAATTGAGATGTCAGAGCACCCAGCCCCTTCAGACATAAAGATAAAAAAAATTCAAATGAAGCTTTGAAGAAAGTTAGTAATGTTGGTTTTGTGAATTGTTTTCTGAAGTTTGCTACCAAACAAACCTTGCTGTTGAGTAGATGGATGAATTCAATAAAATTCATAATTAATATTTACTCAGATTCCATTATTTTATTACTATTATTATTATCGTTATCATTGCTGGTTTTATAGGTATTATAATTAATAGTTGCCTAACAACATCAACAATAATAATTCAGCAAATAGGGAGTAGAAATTCATAGATATGGTTAAAATATGAAGGTAAGTGTAGAAATAAATGACATGTACACATTTAATTACAAAAGCCTTTTGTTATATATTTGCAACGTGAATTGTCATTTTTGACTTCATAACTGTACAATCTGTAGAAGTAGAAGGTGTTTAGAATAAATTTTAGGACAAAAGCTGTCAGTGTTTCTCACTTTGTGCTCATAGTTTTGAATGAATACATCACATTCAGTTGGGTGGTCACATATGGTCTAGTTGCACAAATATTTCAGTGTATCCAAAGCTCAAATCAGATTCGAAGTTCCGCCTCTGCAGATGGTCGGAACTCCACACAGCCGCCGTGTGACATTCCATTTGAAATGACTGACCTCTAGTCTGTCATCTGTCGTTTGTCGGATACAGTGAAAAGGCAACTTCAATCCAGTAAGATGTAAGAAAATTATCTACAAAAATATAATGAGTACTTTTCAAGTTTAAATAAAATTGTAAAAAGTACTATTTTTTTCTTTGGAAATTTAATTAAGTAAAAGTACAAGTATTCTGTTTAAATTGCACTCAAGTAAAGTAAAAATCCCCCAAAATATTGTCCCCTGACAATAAGGTTCCATTCTTTAACATTAGTTAATGCATCAGGTATCATGAACTAACAATTAACAATATATTTGTTACATCATTTATTAATCTTTGTTAATGTTAGTTAATAAAAATACAATTGTTCATTGTAAGTTCATGTTAGTTCATAGTGCATTAACTGATGTTAACATATACAACTTTTGATTTAAAAATATATTAGTATATGTTAAAATTAACATTAACTAAGATTAATAAATGCTTAATAAGTATTGTTCATTGTTGGTTCATGTTAACTAACGTTGGTAACTAATGTTAACAAATGGAACCTTATTGTAAAGTGTTACCCATGCACTTGTGACTTTTGCGCAAATGATTTGCACTGTTTCCTCGAGCTGCCAAATTTAGCTGAGCTGTCAATACATTCTGCCTGCATGCAAGTCAAGTCATGAGAAGACTTTCCAGGGAATGTAAAGTGTTCCTGTTGACAAAGTGCTGGTTATGAATAGCATGGCCTATATAAAGATTTATATAGCTGCCATTATTGAGCTGCATTGTAACATGTAGTTTTAAGAAATAAGAGTTAACCTGGTCATAATTATTGGAGCACAAGTGATGCTGGCAATAATGCAAACTACAAATGTTTTGGGGAAATTGCTATTCTGAACTCGAAATATGCCATGCAAATGGATATAAAGAGTTTTTTTCTTCTGGTATGTTTGATATGTGGGTGTCTGTTATCACAATAAAATGTATTTGGCAACACAAGACAGAAGAAAATAAACCGATTAGGGCTGTCACGATTATGAAATTTGGCTGACGATTAATTGTCAAAAAAATAATCATGATTATGATGATTAATTGTCTGACTTGGGAGTGATGTCAGGGTTTTTCCTGGCTCAAAATGAGGCAGAGGTGGTACCATCCTGATCATGTGCACACTTAGACTTGTACTATGCCTTCCACTGGCTGAAGAAAACACTTACACGCAACATATTTGAGGTGTTCTAATAATTAGATGATTTGAAGACAATGACAATTATCAACTTGGAGCATATTTAATTAAAAAAGCTAACCTGTTCAACATTAATTAAATACAACAAAACAGCTAATGTGTTCATTTATAGTTAACAAACAGCAAACTTGATTAACCTCTTAAACCGATAATAAGATCATCTCTGATCTCAGGTATGTGTGTGGGTATGGTGGGAAGGGACGATGTGTTGAGACCAGTCGGCCACTGTTTTACAGCTTGGATTGGACTGATCGCTTAGATTGACAGGTCTTGATTTACCATGCACACAACTGAAAAAGTGCTGGATCTTATTACTTGTTACTTATTTTATGTAATTATGTTTCTGGTTTGTGGCATTTACAAATGTAAGTAGTTCTTAGGTTCAGTAGATTGGACTTTATTGGACTTTTGATAAAAAAGGCTACCTTGGTTCCAAATGCCATAATTTGCTTTGAGATAACAATACAAAATTTTGCCCAGATACAGTTGACATGATTATAGTCATCATGTCAAGCATGAATAATTAACAAAATTAATAAATAAACTGCATCACTTTCTCAGCAGTGTTGTAACATAAGATGTACATGTTTGCATTTTTGAGAAAATCAAGATTATGCGTGGTTAGTAATTTTTAAGTCACTGAAATAAGGCCATGAAACACACAATAGATTTTGTAGACTCCAGTTTTTGCTCACAAAATTAACTTTTGTGAGAGACATTTTGTGTTAGGCCGTATCGGATCACGCTCTTCTTCTGAGGTAAATTCACGACGTGTTTTCTTCCAAAAACGATAATGAGCTCAAACGGGAAAGAATGTACCTCTCGCTGGTTTCATATGGATTACACAATCAGAGAATATTTGTTTTCGATTTAAATTGGTTCATTAAAAGTAGACAATTCAAGCATTCTATAGACATATTTCTCATGTCTGCGAGGCAAGTATGCGCTGAGTTTCAGTTAATTATCCTGACGCACTCCAGACAGAAGTTCACAGAGACCGAGTCGGCAGAAAGTGCATCCTGTATGATTTCTTTATTTTACAAAACTACAAGGTTTTGCTGTTATTGTGAGTGTACACAAATAAAAGTAAACCCTTTATAGTGTCAAATTATGTCTTACTCTTATCTGTATGACCAAAAATGACGGAGTATTTCTTTCTGCTGTTATCAGGGAAAAAGTCAGGTGATCACGCTGGCGCCTCTGTGTTTCGTCGACAGTCGGAGGCGGCACGAAATTTGACGGAGGTGGCCTCCTCATAATTCTCTATGCAGGAAAAATCCTGGATGTAATAAAATAGGGAGACAGGATTTCCTTTAAGGCTTTAAAATCTTATGAATGACATGAAAATAGTACTTAAAATATCAAAATAGTCTCTCTTTTTGGTCAACTTTAATCTTGGTCCATTTTACATTTACACTGTTGTTTTTGAAACCTAGCCAACCTGAATAGCTATTATATTATATTATATTTAAAGTTACTTTCACATATTATTTATTTTAAGGCTTTTCTATTAAACCCATGAGTCCTTATTTTGCATAAAGGAAGACCTTAAAGTTTCTGTGTTTCTGCATTCTATCATCTCCGCAGAAATACTGTAGAGTGAGCAGGCGTCTCTTAAGTCACTGCTTGTCATTAACACTGTGTGTATGAACCCAATTGACCAAGAACATTTGACATTACACAAACATTATAGATGAAAGTGAAACCGGAGCACTTTGCGTTCACTATTAAAATCCTTGTTTATATTTTTGCGGGTAATTGGACAGTAAAATGTGATTGGAATTTGAAGTGCACAATAATCATTACATCGTCATGGTAACGAAGTTGTAAAATTGGCAATAACTTTACACAGAAAAGGTTAATAAGAGATTTTATCACACTTAAATCATGTGTATTTTAACGTTCATGGATTGGCATCATTCACTTCAATTGTGCCTCATTTGAATCCAGATTTTTTTTTTTTTTTAAAGAAAAGGAGAGGCAAGTCAAAATTAATTTTTGTGGCAATCAATATTATGCCACAAATGCTGTTGATTAAGCTTAATAATACATTCTTTCATAATCGCGACAGGCCTAAAACTGTTTAATAAGCTGGTCAAGTGCTTCATTTTGCATTTAGAATGGCTAATAATAATTGTAAATGATTAAATGGACCTATTTCTGCTCCGTTTTTGTTATCATGTGTGAAACAGAATCAAGTGCTCCTCAGCAAGATGCCCTTTATATTTGTCACTAATTTGCCAGAATTGTATATTTAAATTTTTCTACATTTTAGTAATAAAAATAACATTAAGTGGGTATTTAAAGCTTATTCTGAAAAAAAGAAAAGGAAAAAAAATGTTAAACATGCCTGCAGAGACCACATGTGACTACCTCACCTTATTCACCCCTCATGAGTTTGCATCCCTCCATTGTGGTTTGAGCATGCACATGTGTAATTTGTTTAGGTGAGCGGGTGAATGGTGTTGACCCTGGTGGCGGGTTGCAGACACCCTTGTTCGACTGCTCCTCTGACTGGGACAGAGAAATCAAACGCACCGGTGCCTCAGAATGGAGGGTGTGTACTATCAATCAAGGTTATTTCATCTCGCCCAGGTGAGTGCTTACATGTAAATACTGATTTATTTTGGAAACAGCTTGGATTATAAACAGTTTAGGCTTAAAATCATTGTTGCATCTTAAATTCATAACCTTCACGTAGCCAGCGACACAAAGGTTTTTGTGTTAAGCATGATAAAATAATTAAATATGAGACGGAAACAAAGTTATGAGTGTGTATGCAGTATAAATGTCTACTGTTGAATCATAAGTGAAATAGTCATGCTAATACAGTAAATAGTTTAATAGGATGATTGGAGATTACTGATTAAATAATGGGAGGTTCATGTGAATCTGCTCAGACAGACAGGAATGTTGTGCTTTCTAGAGTAATCCTCTGGAGTGAAAGCACTGATCTCTCTGATCCACATACAAAGTTAGTATCAGTTCATTGCAGTTATAGTACTGACATAAAGAAGTAATAAGATGAACCACGTCCTTGACACTGTCTTGATCTTACTTTATTGTGCTTGACAGTAGTCGTGTCAGTGGATTCTTGTGTGCTGAGATTTAATGAGTTTTTCCTGCTGTTTGCAGTCTCCCAGAGTTCTTCGTGGTTCCGGTATCTCTTGCAGATCAGGATGTGAAGCATTACGCCTGCTGCTTTATCTCCCAGCGTATCCCGGTGAGTGCCGTGGTCCGGACTGGATTATTGGTTTTGGAGTGAGAGGGGAGGAAATCTACAAATCACTTTTACTACCTAAGCCTGCTTTCTTTTAACTCTGAGAAAAAGCCATCAATTAGTGTCATTTAAAACATTGCAGAATGAAAGACCAAGACTTTTATGACTTTTAGAGCTTCAAATTAGTTGATGGATTTGCAGAGAGTGTATGTTAAAAGTTGTGCTTCACTGTAATATGTAGGCCCATCTTAGACATTTGGCTTGGATTGAAGAGTAAATGTGTGTGTGCTTTGGTTTGTAGTTATGGTGCTGGAATCACCCCAGCGGGAGCGCTCTGGTCCGCATGTCAAACATCAGTGACCCGCAGCAGCAGAGGAAGGTGGAGCAGAGGTGAGAATGAGAGGCAGAAAATGATTAAGGGAAGCAGATTTGGTTTGGATAATTGAAGCAGTAATCAGACAGACTATTGTAAGAGAATATATGACATTTCTGTGGAGCAGTTATTTTCCCAAATAATTGTATAATAATTTCTGTTTTAAATGTAATTAAAATGTGGTGCATGTGCTTGAAATTCTGGCTCAACAGCCCAGTGAGGTTACCAAATTATTGTTTTTGATTGAAATCCATTAAAGGAAACATTCCTCTGTTATTCTGCAGGATTTCCAGTGCCATAACTAAAAGCCACCCGCTGCGCAGTGACGTGTTCAAGTCAGATCTGGACAAAAACCTCCCAAACATACAAGATATTCAAGCCGCTCTTCTGAAACTGCGTCAGATCTGTGTTCTAGGTAATCCAGGACATTTAGCAAGAGAGACTTGAGTGAATGAGACTCGCCTTACTGTAGGTCGTCCTTACCAAGCTAAAAGTAGGGTCAGGAGTTTTTCTGTCGTAATGCTTGTTTTGTGTTTATATGCATGTGCAGAGTCCTTTGAGGAGTCTGAAGAGAAGTGGCTGTCATCTTTGGAAAGCTCAAGATGGATGGAGTATGTCAGGTATGAAACGCTCAGTAGTCACCAGACAGCATGTTTGAGCTCTCAACAGTTTGAACTTGTGCCAGAAATTCTTGGAAACAGGCATAGGTTTTTTGTTGGCACATTGTAGGTGTTTTAGTCTGTGCATTTTGACAGTTCTCTACTCAGATACAGATGCTGTGTACACTTGTAAAATTTTTGTGGTATGTGGGCTTCTTGCAGGACATTTCTGAGGCATGCAGTAGAGGTAGTCTATATGCTAGAGAGCAGACACGTCTCTGTCATACTACTAGGTAAGTAAGTGGTGGTCTGCAGTACAGTTATGATACCCTGTATTCCTTGCTGCATCCTATTGTAATTTCGGTTAATGTACAACTTAACGTCTACTTCATTTCTGTTAATGTAATTTGTAAGACTGTTGATTACCACAAAAAATTGTCCCTCAACTTGTAAAAAATCAACAACAACAAAATAACAAGGAAAATGCATTTACAGTAATATACTTGCAATGGAAGTCTGCCAGGTAAGTGGGCCAAAGGATTTAAAGGAATATTCTGGGTTCAGTACAAGTTAAGCTCAATCAACAGCATTTGTGGCATAATATTGATTACCACAAAAATTAATTTTGACTTGCCCCTCCTTTTCTTAAAATAAAAAAAGCTAAAATCTGGGTTCCAGTGAGGCACTTACAATGGAAGTGAATGGGGCCAATCCATAAACATTAAAATACAAAAGTATAGCCACAAGACGTAAACAATATGCATGTTAACATTATTTTAGTGTGATAAAATGGCTTACTAACCTTTTCTGTGTAAAGTTATAGCCAATTTTATCAGAAGAATCAATGTAAGTGCTTTTATAAAAAAAATACAAAAAAATAAGCCTCACATTTCTGTCTTTAAACCCTCAAAAAATTGGCCCCATTCACTTACATTGTAAGTGGCTCACTGTAACCTCGATTTTTGCTTTTTTTTTTTTTTTAAGAAAAAGACGAGTCTAAATAATTGTTGTAATCAACATTATGCAACAAATGCTGTCCACTGATTTAATTTCATCCTCCTTTTGAGGTGGGACTACTTTTTTTTTTTTTTTTGGTAGATCAACCTCTGGTTTTGCATTATTGACATAATTCCTGTGGCTGGAATTTGCAGAACTTGATTTCATGTAAATAGTATTTTACAGGTAGTTATGTAATGTCACTGTCTTATATCTCATTTGGATACAAAGCAGAAGTAACAGGGTTTACTTTTTAGCTAGTCATGACATGAGTTGAAAGATTAGATGTAACTTTGCACAGACAGGGTTGGTAAGCGATCACACCAGTCTAGTGTAACACGTGAAACGTTTAAGTATCATGGTTATAACGGTTGGCTGCCGGCTGGCCTGATAGACTTTAATTTTAAGTGCATTAGTGTAAACCTTCCTAATAAGAGATTAGTGAAAACATTACATTTAGTATATGTGGTAATCAGCAGAATGCCACAAATGCTGTCCTTAGACATGAAGAAAATAAAAGAACAATTTGTAACACCTGAGACTTTTGCCCTAGCGGCCGCTAGGAGTTTAGTGACTTTTAGTTTGAAGTTTTGTGTTTACCTTCTTGTGTCTCTGTTCCTGGTTCCTGCCCTGATTGTTCCCAGCTATTTCTCGTTTACCTTGTTTGCCCTAGTGTATATAACGTCCTTGTGTTTGCTCAGTCATTGTCAGTTGTTGTTCCTGTTACCCTTCATGGATGTGATGTTTGTTCTGTTCCCGAGTTTTGGTTTTGTTTTGTTTTGTTCCTGTATTTTCCAAGGTTTTATATCTGGACTTGTTTTCTTATGAAATAAAGCTGCACATGGATTCTGCTCTCTTGACTTCCTCCAGCAATCGTTACACAATTAAAGTAATTGATAGACATATTTAGGGTCCGAAATTAACTTTTTAGCCCACCAGCCAAGGTGGCTGGTAGATGAAAAAATTTACCAGCAAGTCAGATTTCTTACAGGCCAATTTATTGTATTTATTTATTTATTTGCACTTTATTAAAGTGGATTTTACAGACACGAGGTAACCCCCAATAATCAAAACAAGCAAGTACACCCCCCCCCCCCCTCCCAATATTTATACCATGATCAATGGAAAAATGTAAATGCTTCATGCTGCAAGCCCCCCCAATGTTCAAGAAAAATCTATGTCCTTGCATGGGATAAGCGATGTCTGTAAAAATTGCAGATATGGGTGTGTCTACAGCATTTAAACACTGCTGTCATGCATAACTGACCTATTAGAAAATGTATGCTGTGCTGATTAATTATGCAGGAAATATTAAACATGAGCATATACTGTATCTGTGATTATTAGAAGAAATTGATTGGAATATCGGGCTAAATACAACAGAAGTGGTGAGATTAACAACCCTGTAATCTTATATTATTCTTGAATTAAAAATGGACAATCCCTTCACACATTATGTAATTTTATGTTCTG
This sequence comes from Myxocyprinus asiaticus, assembly GCF_019703515.2. NCBI lineage: Eukaryota > Metazoa > Chordata > Actinopteri > Cypriniformes > Catostomidae > Myxocyprinus > Myxocyprinus asiaticus. The sequence continues at coordinate 30,939,328 of NC_059345.1, forward strand.
AAAGGTGGGGCTCAACACTTTCCCACATTCACTCTGCTCAAATCATAATAAAAAACTGCTCGTTTCTCTTTTACATGGGTAAATAAACACTCATCAGTCCAAACATGCAGAAAAACATGCATCAGTGCAAATGCAACAGCCAGCATTATCTGAAGTTGTGAAGGACGTCTTACATTTTCTGGTGTCTTCCCTTTACCAACATCCACTTCAGGCTCTCTGAGAACTTAAACTGTGATATTTAAAGGGCTCAATGGCTAGAAAGTGCAAATTTATGGGCTTTTTACTAACATGTCAATTCATAATGGATTAATATTACCAGGAGTTATTTTTACAGGTCGTTTTATAGTAGGTAAAACACGCTGTAATTTTTATCGGCACGGGAACGCTCAGTCCGTAAAACGTCAGAAAAAATGACTGACATGACCGATTCGCACCGGATTAAAATTGCTGAGAAACTCTGGTAATTATTGCATAACCCCACGTCCCCATGTAAAACTAATCCTGTCCGAATAGGGCTTTACAGCGAAAGCCCTTTCCGTTTCTGTTTGTCTTAATGGAAGTTTTCATCTCCAGAAAAGCCGGTTGTTACATGACTCAAAGTGATTATTAAACTGCTGCTGTTTAATTAAATATATGTAGTCTGTATGAAGTGAATTAGCGCTCTGCTAGCGGTAATCTGCTACAAACAGAGTGCGCAAGTATGAGCCAAGGAGCTCGTAAGAGCAGCCGGCTTCAACACAACACCGGCTCCACACAAACAAGGACGTGAGCGTGGAATCCCAACTGCTAACTGAAACTTTCAATGAGTAGCTGGATTAGCTAATGAGAGCCATTCCATGTAAACACCTGCAAACATACTGACTACAGGCAAACAGAGCCCCCTTGAGGACAAAACTGGAACATTACGGTATTTTACAACCTGAAACAAACTGATATAGAAAGACAAAAACGCCTGCCAGAGTAGCGCATGACACCGCGAAATTCACCAGCCAAATAGAAAATGTACCCGCATTTGGTGCTTGGCAGGTTTTAATTTCGGACCCTGGACATATTATTTTCGTATGAGCTTACAGTAGACAGAATATATAAATCTTATGAGAAGTGGCAATTGATCAAGCTCGTTTGTCTGTTTGTGTGTGTGTGTGTGTGTGTGTGTGTGTGTGTGTGTGTGTGTGTGTGTGCGTGTGCGTGTGCACAGAGAAGGAGGATCGGGACTTGAGTTGTGTGATTTCCTCTCTGGTGCAGCTGATGTGTGATCCTCACTGCAGGAGTCTCCATGGGTTTCAGGGTCTGATTCAGAAGGAATGGGTGATGGCTGGACATCGTTTCCTGGACCGCTGCAACCATCTTAAAAAGAATGACAAAGAGGAGGTTGTGGAGCTTATATTAATCATATTCCAATATATTGTCTGTTCATTTATGGGAGACTTGCATGTGGCCCGCTGTTCAACAGACCTTCAAGGCTTCCATCAAATATGTGATTGTAGTTTTATTGTTTATTGTTCATGTCCCTTCTCTCTGCAGTCTCCTCTGTTCCTGCTGTTTCTGGACTGTGTGTGGCAACTATGGAATCAGTATCCAGCAGCATTTGAATTCACTGAGGTGTACCTGACAGTGCTCAGTGACAGTATGTGGGTCCCTGTCTTCAGTACCTTCCTCTTTAACTGCCCCCGACAAAGAGCAGAGCACAGCCGGGTTAGATTACTCCTTTTTTGACAGTTTTTGGGTTTGGGTTTTGTTCATTTGGTTAACTTAGCTATAAACATCCTTATTTACTAGCTAATATACTAATAAAGTTTACTAATTCAGTGAGCCTCGAGAGGCCTTGTGTTAATGGATGAGACTTATTTAATCAAGATTTGTTGCTTTTCTAAATGGTAGCAACAGCAAAATGCTAAAAGTTTACTGCTAATAATAATATCAATAGATTTTTGTTCCACTAAGAAATATAGTTTATTAGCATACCTATAGGCTATTTACGGTTGCTAAGCAACGTGGTTATTATTACCTTCTTGGTGCAGTAAAATAGAATGAAATTGATATCCTGTCATAGTGTATACTGGGGTTTTTTACAACCGCATAGAATGTTTCTCATCCAATCAGAATTTAGAGCCATGGCTATCCTCTTTTATGATGCTGCTGATCTGAATTGTAACCATCTATGTCTGTCTCTGCCTCTTTCTCTCTTACCTGTTCAGGATTTTGCCAGCAGCAAGAGTATTCACCTGGGGCAGGACCAGGCTCTTCGCTTCCCTCCTGTGTGGGATTGGTCTCAACAGTTCAGTCTTAAAGACCAGACTCTCTTTAACAATCCTTTGTATGTGGGCAAGATTGCCACCTGCGTACAAAATGGCACTGTAAAGACCTTCACACACCGACGCAGCAAGGTGTGTTCTCTACAGTATCTCTGCTAGTCTCCTCTCCATGCCACCTCACAATACAGAAATTACCTATTTGTAAAGTAATATCAGTCCAAACACCACAAAGCATTTGACATTTACAGGTGATATTTAAAAGTTTCTGATGAGGAAAAAAAGAACAAAGTGATGTATTTTGTGCTTCTTCCTCAGAAAAACTACAGTTCCACACTGCGAGGTGTGCCCTCGGCCCTCCGAAACGGATCATTGGGACAGTATGACACTCTGACACGGCGGAACTCCCTAGTGCTACGTCTCCGTTCTGATTTGTCTCAGGTGCGGGAGCTGCAGGAGACGCCCTCAGAACGCTTCTTTCGAGACTGGTTTTCTCGTCCCGTCGACCTACAGGGCCTTCTGCTCCCCCAACTCCTACCATCTCACCTCTCTCTCTGGAAGCTCTACTTCCTGCGCTGGGTTCCCGAGGCACAGATCATGCAGGGTGGCCCCATCACCGCATTCCATCAGCTCTCCGTGCTTACAGATGAGATTGAGATGCTCCAGAACCAGCTGAGGCAGTATAAAGGGGCAGGAAGTACTCCCAACAACCTTCATGTGGAGGACAGAAAAATGTACTTTAAGGTGACTTCGACTCCTCACCAATCCCCTGCTCCTCCAGAGTACCTCAGCTCTTCATTCCCTTTCTCTCCTGTGGGTAATCTGTGTCGCCCCGGCCTCCTGGGGACTCCTCTTAGCAAGTTCCTCAGTGGAGCTAAAATCTGGCTCTCTACAGAGACACTGGCTAATGAGACGATCTGAGGCCAGACCGCTGGGATAAACCTGGGGCCCCTGGACTATGTGGACTGCGAAGTCATAACCTTCAAAGGCAGTGTCAAGTCACTGTCCAGAGAGATATACATGAAGATCTAAAGCCTATGCCTGAAGCTACTCGGTTTAATTAAAGGGATATTTTAACCAAAATTGAATATTCTGTCATCAGTCACAAAACCCTCATGTTGCTCCAACCCATATGGCTTTCTTTTTTCTGTGGAACACAAAAAATAGACGTCAGGCAGAATTTTAGCTTGTATCTTTTTTCTATACAATGAAAGTGAATAGTGACTGAAGCTAAAATTCTGCCAAACATAATTTGTGTTCCAGAATTTGTTTTAACAATTTTCATTTTGGGGTGAACTATCCCTTTAGGTTCCTTTTTAATTGTGCAGGCATGTGGTAATGACTTGGAAATGTTTATTCAGTCTGTTGTGAGTGGTTGGTTTGTTTTTGCACATGATGAAATGTAAAGCTCCAATCGCACATCTTTCTAACTTAGGATTGTTAGCATCTGATGTACACTGTCTGGGTTGCCGGTATAGACTGTTCTCCTTTTGTTCTAATACTGTTGGACATTCTTGTGGCATTAGTTGGGAAGGAAATGGAACTGTAACTTAAATTTATGGTATAAAATGTGCATATATTTTATCTTATCCTAACATAGTTTAAAATCTCTTGGAACCTTCTGGTAAGGTCTAACTGTAGTTAGCTTTATTGAAATGTGTTTATTAATTGTGAAAACTTGAAATAGGAAGTGTGACAGGGTTTACCAGCGTAAACCCCATAAGCAGTTAGTAACTGTGCACATATTGTGGTCTGTTAGGCTGGCTGGATCCCAGTTTGTTAGACCCCTCCCTTACTGTAGCACAGTGATGGCTGTTTGAAAATGATTGACACCTGCACAAGCCAATCAGCTGGTCGATTGGACATATAGCAGTGGTGTGGTCAGGCCTGTTTACTTGCATGATCTTGCACATTATGCTTAATGGGATATTCCAGGTTCAATATAAGTTAAGCTCAATCGACAGCATTTGTGGCATAATATTGATTACCTCAAAAATAAATTTGATTTTCTGCTCCTTAAAAAAAAAAAAAAAAAAAAAAAAAAAAAAGCTCAAATCAGGCACTTACAATGGAAGTGAATGGGGCCAATCCGTAAACGTAAAAATACTCACTGTTTCAGAAGTATAGCCACAAGATGTAAACAACATGCCTGTTAAAATGATTGTAGCGTGATAAAATTGTTTACTAACCTTTTCTGTTTAAAAATATATCCAATTTTACAAGTTTGTTGCCATGACAATGTAATGTCAACAAACCCTATAGCACAAATGCTGTCGATTGAGCTGAACTTGAACCCGGAATATTCCTTTAATAAACCAACAATGTGCAAGGTTATGTAAATGCCTTAAACAGCATTAGTTTATCAGGGTTAGGTCATAAATTAAGCAAAAACCTTAACCATTTACCCTGACTTGCGTTAAATGTAAACACCTTTATCAACATTCTTCCTGGTTTATTATCCAATAGCTTGTTTACAACTTGTGCGCATGCCTGTTTACGTTTTGATGTAACAGATAATTTTTTATTTCAGAATCAATGATTCCAAATCTCATGTAAACCGGATTTTCTTGCTTTGTCCAATTTTGGAATAAGCAGATTTTGTTTGTACATTTTTTATTGGTGTGCATGTAACCGTGTTACATGTGTCTTGAGTGAGTGCATTTACATGCAAACCAATACACTGATAACTACCAAAAGTCAGCTTATTCAAAAAATCAGACAATGATAAGGATGATGGTAAAGGTGTTTACATGCAACACGAAATCGGGGTAATGGGCAAAAATATACCCGTGTCGGTAGGTTTATACCTTACACCAATAAAGGAAAGCCGTTTAATGCGTGTACATGACCATACAGGTTGTCTGCTTATTAAGCTTAATCGGTGTAAGAATGTGCACTTAAATGTGCTTATTGTCATCTTGAGCATAATTTGTGTAAGAATTTGTATAAATGCTCTCTATGGGCCTTATTCATGAAACATAAAAAAATAAAATTAAAAAAATATGTAAATGCATTGTGTAAATTGTCCCATTGAATTGAATGGGAAAATGTACGTAAGACTTGTTTTACTAACAATTTACAAATAAATTTGTTCTGCTCATGTTTCATGAAGAAGGCCAAATGTTTGTCCGTTAAGAAATTATAATTGGAGTAAGAATGTGCTTATGAATTACAGCACCTGTGAATTTTGATTTGGATTTAGGTTCTTTTACAAATGAGACAGTAATGTTTTCTTGGTTTGATGTAGCCTCTTCAGAATTTTTTTAAATAGATTTTTCTTTTATGGTTGGGATTGTAGTCTTTTGTACCGAGTTTTAATTGTAATTATTTTATTGTACTTATTTTTCCTAGAATTGGTACTTTTTCCCTAAATCCCTTCAACTAGTTTGACATAATGCACAGTGTGTGTAGCTTACCACTAATGCTGTAAAGATTATGAAAACTGTTTCAATGGGCATAGTTTGATTTGTCAAACAGCACTGATATTTATTCAGTTATGCAAAGACATTGAAACAGAGATGTTTAAATCCTGTGCCTTGTTTTAGGTCTTGAATTGCAGTGTACCTGTTCTTTCTTTTCTCTGGATATTAAAAATGCATAAAGCACATCCTAGGAGTTTCCTGCTCTGCTGTGAATGCAGCAGTGATGACTTGATTCCAAATGTTTGTGTGGAAGTTGTTCAAACATCAATGGTTGGAGAGTCCGTAGTCTCATTTTCCTCTGTGGTTTTGGTTGTGAGCTCAGGAGAGCCTTGTTTTGAGGCAATATGCAAAATTTGGCTCTTCAGATTTTCATGCAAATAAAGAGAATTGCCACCTTTGACTGATGACCTGCAATTTATGTTCTTCCATTCAGGATATTACATATGGATGACTTGGAGTGAAGTGATGAGTAAAAGACAATTAACCTCTAGCTGTAAGCATAGTGAGAAAGGGAAACAGTGCTGAGCACTACACTTAATAGTAATGCCCTCTTCTGACCAAACTGTGCTATAACTAACTGAACACGAGTAGATTTCAGAGTCCAAAATGCTGTAAAAACTCCAAGACACCAATACAGGGGGGGGGAACCTGTATTTGAAAAGATGACAATGTATACCACTAATTCAATTTCCCATAAAGTATAACTGTACATACACCATTTGACAGATTTTAACATTACAACTTTAGCTTGTTCACAGAAATCTCTTTTTGTTTCTTCTTCTTTGCCATCTGGTCCTTTGAGCCCCTAACTTGACTTTTTACTTGGTCTTGTAGTTGGGAGAAGAAGGCCTGAGAGGAACGGAGCACCTTATCCATCCCATCATTCTGTTGGAAAGTACAGGAGAAAAAAAATCTGAACATTTCTCAAAATTGTTCAACTGGACATATGCACAAAAAATTAAGCGTTTATCGCAGCATCATTGCTATCATACATAAAAAATAAATACAAAAATCATTATTTCAAACTGCATTAATCTACAATCACTAACCGTGAGTATTTTCGCTTTTCCTCCTTTAGTAAGTTTCTTGAGAGTCTGTTCAACTTCAGCTCTGCTCTTTTTCTTGTTTTCTCCTGCTTTCATTGTCTCTTTGAGTTTCTGTCTCTTCTCTCGTTCCTGAATCTTCAGATGCTTCAGTTTCTTCTTCTTTCGTCTCTCTCGTTTCTTATCTGTGGTCGTTTTCTCTGTTTCTCCAAGCATATCTCCTGCCTTATTCTTCTCCTGAGATAAGGAAATAAAATGCATCACGCAAATTGTACAAAGAAAATGCTTTCTTGAACACTTTAAAGTGAAGTTCTCTGATCATAGTTCACTGATACATAGCTGTAAATAATGTTATCAGAGCAGGCTGCACAAACCTTAATTTCCTCTGGAGCCAGAAGCGTGGCGTCACTGGCATTGACTGGAGCTACTTCCTCCATAGTAATCGAAGGCATGTTGGAAACCACTTTCACCTCAGGAACATGCTAAACAGAGGAAGTAAAATACTTTTTATTAGAACTTGTTTGAATTTGTTTTAATTTTTTCTCTTTTTTTTTTTTTTTTTTTTTTTACAAAGAGATGTAATATATTGGTCAGGACAGTTATCTAGTCTAGATATATTAAGTCATATACAACCCTATAATATTAATAGGTTCATTTTATAAAGACCGTTTTTACCCAAAGTTAAACTGAAATGGTGTTTTCAAAGGTTTTAATCTGATCTGTAAAAACAAAGAAAGTGGTCTCTTCACTCTTTGTTTCACATATGGTATTTGTAGAATTTCCATAGACTATTTGCAGTTCCTAAAGGGATAGTTCACCCAAATTGGGTCATTGGTCTCTTTTGTTACATAGAAAACAGCATTTTGGACATTCTGCTAGTGCTCAACCTCTCTTTTTTTAAATAATACATTTTTAAAAGGTTTTATTTTTGGTGAACTAATCCTTGTTGTGAATGAATCGTTCAGTATGTACATTTTGTGAACCAGATCAACCAACCGGTTCATCAAAAAAGAACTGGCTCACGAGTATAATTTGATCAATAGACATTACTATTGAGAGCCACAGCAGAGGGGAAGATTATCAGTGTATAATGTTTTGAACTCAGCCATTTCATAGCTTCAGAAGACATGGAATATAATGCGTAACTCTTATTGACTTTTTATGGTGCCTTTTTTAGAGCTCGACAGATGTGGTGGTCACTATGAACGACTAGTCAGTGTTTAGGACAATAATGTATAATTAGGTTTCATTATGATTACATGCCCCCGATCAGAAGTCTTTTAGAGGGATATATGGACGCAAAGTGCAGCACTTCAACATGGTGACTAATGGATATTCAACAACTAAATAGGCTAAATAACTGTACCTTAATATTGCACAAAACTATCAAAGTAAGAAATAAGAAAGGCCCCAATACAGAGTGGCAAAAAAATGCTTATGCACATCCTGAATGCAGAATGACACTCTTCAGTGTAGTTAGAGAGCTTCAGGGCAATTCCCGCTGCAGAGTCAAAAGCGCAAAATTGCAAGAATGTTGCGGGTACACATCTAGTTCACGACGTCATTCAGTTTAAAACTTTTTCACTGCAACTATTTATTTAAGCATTTTCGACAAAATCAGCAAAAACATTAATCTCTCCACATCACCTCACAAATTTGGGAATATTACTTACAGCAGAGGATTTCATGTCCGACAGTGATAGTCTTAAAATGTATTGTTGATGCAGCGCTTTGCCGTAACAACAGCGCATAGACTAAACCTAAAGCATTAAAGAGACAAAACTACTTGCAGAGGGTTTTACTGTGCTGACTGTTATTCACAATAAAGCACAGCAAGTTATCATAACGCAAAAACACTCTCTAAGAAGTTGATTCTCTTAATTTGAGAAATGTGTCTCCCATTAAAATCACCATCACTGGGGGCATGGGTAGCTCAGCGAGTATTGACGCTGACTACCACCACTGGAGTCGCGAGTTTGAATCCAGGGCATGCTGAGTGACTCCAGCCAGGTCTCCTAAGCAACCAAATTGGCCCGGTTAATAGGGAGTGTAGAGTCACATGGGGTAACCTCCTCGTGGTCACAATTAGTGGTTCTTGCTCTCAATGGGGCGTGTGGCAAGTTGTGCGTGGATCGCAGAGAGTAGCATGAGCCTCCACATGCTGTGAATCTCTGCAGTATCATGCGCAACGAGCCACGTGATAAGATGCGCGGACTGACTGTCTCAGAAGCGGAGGCAACTGAGGTGAGTAACCGCACCAACATGAGGACCTACTAAGTAGTGGGAATTGGGCATTCCAAAATTGGGGAGAAAAGGGGATAAAATTAATTTAAAAGCAAAAACACCATCACTAAAATATTAATGTTAGTAGTCGACTTCAATCAAACAACTAGTCGATTAGTTGACCACCCTGGCACCCACATATCCCTTATATGGGGTTTGTAGCAACATAAGAGTGAGTCATGTGTAGGCATATACTACGGCATAACCGTCTAGAGCCATGGGCGAAATTTTACTCACTGGTTTCGGTGTAAAGTGGAAGTTTGAAAGTGCATCCAGTTTGAGGAAGAGTGTGTCCATGAGTTTCTGGATTTCTACATGTGCTGGATTCTCTTCCTCTTCCTTCTTGTCCTGAAACCCACAAAAAGATATGGAAACATACATAAAGCACAGTCTCTTGTCTATTTTATACTAACATTTTCCTATGAGCGTACCTAGATGTACTGTAATTAGATTTTATTCAGGTGTTCATTGTGTATGCGTTTGGCATGTGGCTCTACTTTTATCTTTCTTGTGTAAAGAACTATGGTCAACATGTGTTGTTTTTAAATGTGCTATAAAAATAAACTTGATTGATAACATACAAGTGTGGTGAGACACAGCAGCAAATAGGGCTCACCTGTATCTGTTTAATATATTCCTGCTCATAAACCTCTGCCAAACTCAGTTTGCTCTTCTCATGGTCCAGTGTGAGTCTCTTCTTATACTCAAACACCTCCTCTTTAGGCTTTTCTTTCCTTACCACATCATCCCACACCTTAAACACAAAAGATCAAATATGAACAATTAATAAACATAAGTCTTTATTACACCAGCTGAAGTGATAGGTCTCTCTGCCATCATATACTGTTAGTGGCACATAATGTCTGTATGACTAAGATACCACTGGTATCAAAATTAGAACATGGACACTGAAGTTTAACCAACCTGATCTTTGATTCTCTGTTTAATTATGTCCTCAAGCTGTAATGTAGTTTCCTCTGTGATTGCAGGGGCTGTGAAAGAGAGAAACAAAGACACGCAAACTATAGAAACAGAATCGAACCATGTTGTTTTGCTACAAAGATCAGCATGAAACGCTTACCAGTCCTCGAGGCCTGGTCAAACGCCACATCCTCCTCCAGCATGCTGTTCTCTGGCCGAGTCTGAGCAGTCACCTCTCCCGTCAGCTGCCATGGCTTCTCCGACAACGCAGCTTTCTCAAGTTCATCAATCGTCTGTGACATCTGTTTACATTCATGACAATTACACAGTGCTCAGCTGGAAAAATATCAAACAGATTTATTTTAAGGACTTCATATTTAGTGCAAAGGCAAACCTTTTCCTGTCGCTTTTCAAATGCTGACTTGGACTCATGTTTAGGCCAATTTTTAGCTTTTCCACCCAAAATGTCTTCCACGTCCTCCCCTTCACTGTCATCAGGGAGGTCAAAGGTCACTTTCCGTAAAGCGTCTTTGGCTTTCTGGCTTTCAGCATCACCCATGTCACCCCTAAATGGAGGGGGGGAAGGTTTTACATATCTGAAAAAAAATTCTCTAATTGTATATTCAGATAGTACACTAAAATGGAACACAACATGCACTCCCTTGTCTTACTCATCCTTATCAAAATCCTCCTCATTCATATCATCTTCATCCTCCTCCTCATCATCTGCTCCCTCAAAATCATCATTAGATTCCAGTTCAGTATCTGTGTCTGGATCTGTCTGTTCAAGCTCTCCATCCACAGGAGCAAAGAAATCTTTGTATTTCATATCTCTGGAGCTTCTCTTCTGTAAAGTACATGAAAAAATAAGAGAGGTAGTGTAGCAATGACTCTCAATTCAGCATAATTTATCTACTGTTAAAGGCACAGTTGCCATCCCAGATGTTTAAGAATATCTCAGCTCTGTAGGTCCATACAATGCAAGTGAATGGTGGCCAGATCTTTGAAGCTCCAAAAATCACATAGGTCAGCATAAAAGTAATCCATAAGACTTCAGTGGTTAAATCAATGTCTTCAGAATTGATATGATAGGTGTGGGTGATAAATCAATATTTAAGTCCTTTTTTTTTTTTACTATAAATCTCCACCTTTGAACAGCCCCAAAGGTGGCTGAAGTGAAAGTGGAGATTTATATAAAAATAAAAAAAGGGACTTAAATATTGATCTGTTTCTCACCCACACCTATCATATCAATTCTGAAGACACTGATTTAACAACCGAATGCTGCCTTTATGATCTTGAGTTCTGGCCATCATTCACTTGCATTGTATGGACCAACAGAGCTGAAATGTCCTTCTGAAAACCTTTGTGTTCAGCAGAAGAAAGAAAGTCATACACATCTGGGATGAGTAAATAATGAGAGAATTTTCATTTTTGGGCAAACTATCACTTTAATAACAACAACGAAAAATAGCAAATGAAATAACTAAGTAGAAATATTGTGACTAAAACTAAATGGTCTAAAACACTTTACATACACCTGTGTGTTACCTGTTTCTGTTTTTTCAATGCCACTGGTTTATCAAAGCTAAGTTCCTCTTCATCATCTGTTGGCAAATCTTGAAAGTAGTCTATTTCCTCCCCAAGACTCTCCTTTCCCTCTCTTTTATCCATGTCCTCCAGAAAAGCCTCCATTTCTGAGAGCTTAAAAAACCTGTCATCCACTTCTGAAACGGTCACATTAGATTTTGATAATTTGGCAGTTGACCGTCTCTGTTGTTTGGTTTGTTTTTCAAATTTATCTACATTAAAGTCCAAATCAGAGTCCTCGCCAGAAAAGTCCTCTTCCTCATTGTCTCCAGATGATTTCGGTCTTTGTTCCAATTCCTCCTCTTCGTCATCCTCCTCGCTCTCCTCAGCCAAATCCTCATTATCAGTAGCTCCATTATTATTATCATCATCAGCAGCAGCAGCATCCTCCTCCTCCTCCTCCTCCTCCTCTGTGTCTTCAAGAAAAGTTATAGAGTCATCTGTGACAGCTTGCCCAACTATGTCCTCAAACTGTTTCAGTAATGCACTATTCTGAAGCTCCAGCTCCTGCCAGATTTGCTCCTCGTCAAAGTTCTCAATGACCAGCTGCTCAAGGGGGCTTCTTTTACAGCCTGCAGGCTCATGAGCCTTATGCAGATCATAAAGTGTCTTGGTGAGTGATGTGAAGTCTGCTGCTAGAGCATCCTGGACACTGAGAGGGGGAAAGGATAGAATGAAGAATTTGGTTGCATGGCAAGGATTTTTTTTCAAGCTGTTTGTAATAATATAATATATATATATATTTTGTTTTTTTACATTCACTTTCGTAAACAAAGGATATCCTTGCTGTTACAGTTGGAACTCTATGTTTAAAAAAACATTTGACAATGATAAAGCTGTAATTTGTATATATGATTTAATTATTATTATTATTATGGCTCATTATTATATACACAAAGCTAAACGGACTGAAAAAAAAATCCCTGTATTTGGACAATTTAAAAATATATGGAAAACAATATCTAAAACAAGTAACAATATGAAAGCAATACGAACTATGCAACTTTTTACAACGTACACATTGTTCTATAATGTAATTTGAGATGCTTCACTTTCAGATATTTTTTCCCATACACTCCTGGCATGTTTATCTAAATATTTAATGTTTTTGAAACAGTTACAATTTTAATTGTTCTTAATAATAATAATAAAATAATAATAATAATAATAATAATAAAAGGATAGAATGATACAGATCAGTGATATTTATAAAACAAAATAATATCATTAAATAAAAACAACGCTGTACATTTCACTGTTAAAGACAGAACTAAAAATAATATGTTATGTTTCCAACCCCAAAGTGAGAGTTATGCACATGTGTGGCTATAAGCTATTCGGCTAGCTTACAGTTTGACAGCAAATATTTCAACTGGCAAGCTTTCAACACACAAGTCATCTGTGTAAACAAAATGGCTAAACCAAGTAATGTGCATCTAACCTGAGAAATAGATCGGGGTGCGCTGTGTTGGTGTTTAATAGCTGTAGACAACTCTGCAGTGTGCTGCTGCCAACCCCGTTCGCCATCGCTGCAGTGCAGACACATGGGATCCTCCGTGCGTTTCGTAAATACAACCGCCGGAAACATGGAACACTATATTGCATTCCATATAGAACGTTCCGTATTACATCAACGTGTATAAATATTTCCAAGTTACATTTTAATTTGATTTGCATAACATATCTAGAATATAAAATGATTATTCTTAATTATTATGATCATATATTTTGTAACAGTGCGCCTGTTACCAGATCACATTTGCCATTTTTAAATAAAGTCTTTTTTTTTTTTTTCTATATTCAGTGACAGTGAAAACAAAGATGGCTGCATCAATACTGAAGGTTGCAGGTAAATAGTTAACTGATATTTTTCGAGGAAGATTTTTTTATTTTTTTTAATGTACGCAAAATTAGTTATTTTATTGCAACTGTTGCCGTTTCAGTTATCTATAGCTCTGATTCTCGTGGATTAAAATATAACCCATCATATAACAGCATTTTCATTGGGGAGACCGGGGCTAGCTGTCACACAGGGAAGTTGTCACAAGGGCAATATCTCACTAACGATGAGATTTGGAGTAAAAAGTCCAATTACACAAATGTGTGTTTTGCATACTAGTTTTGTTCAAACACCTAGTTTAAACCCCTCGTAAATTACGTTTTTTTTTTTTTTTTTTTTTTTTTTTTTGTGAATTCTACCATACAAAGTAAATATTCTCTATTATCGTAGTTTTGTAATGGCTTTCAGGAAAACAAGCGAATATCAAACCACATTGGCCTACATTCAGCTAAGGGCCAACTATATTATGAAGGCAGATTTTTACTTAAAGGTTCAACTGTGTTCTTATAGGACAAAAGTATTTTTCATGAAAATCAGGTTGTGTTTGATATTTTTGCACGTTACCTTTTCGATTTTTGTTGTTTCCTGAATAGTTTTGTGCCTCTTTTTCTTTTTTTTTTTTATTTTTTACTTGTGAAATAAAATAAAATACAAGTAAATTAGGCTGCCCCGCTATTGGGACAAAAGCTGTCACAATAGTTCAACCAGTGTGTGTTCAACAAAGTGTATCTTTGTCCTGGGCAATATCGGTGAAAATTTTCAGGGTTTTTTTTTTTTTTTTTTGTAGCCAAGTCTTTAAAATAATTGGCTATGCAGAAATTAACTTCAAAAAATAAACCTGACTAAAGTAAAAAGTGTGACAACTAGCCCTGGTCTCCCCCGATTGTTATTCCAGGTCTCTCGAGGTGTGCATGGCACGCTTTACCCTCAGTGAGGGCATTGTCTCTGTCTGTGCCCGTCAGTCAAGGTGTTCCTCAGTCATTGTGGAAGTTAGGCAGGTTGAATCATGTGGCCATCGCAGTACCAGACCTAGAGAAAGCCACAGCACTGTACCGCGATGTGCTGGGTGCTCATGTGAGCGCTACTGTGCCTCTCCCAGAGCATGGCGTGTACACTGTGTTTGTGGAACTGGGCAACACCAAGCTGGAGCTTCTGCACCCCCTGGGAGAGAAAAGCCCCATAGCAGGATTCCTGAATAAAAACAAAGCTGGTGGGATGCATCATATCTGTATTGAGGTAAAAGATTGCATGGAATTTGATTGAAATTTAATATTATAATTTTGTCTTTGGTAGAGGTAGACCGATATATCAGTTTTACTGATTAATCGGCGCCGATAGTTGCTTTTTGAAACTATCCTTATCGGCAAAAAAATCTATGCCAATAATTTTTTCATCATTACATAATTTCAAAATAAGAGTCCCCGGTGTGTTTCAGGCTTGTTTATACTTTTAAAAAGTCCCACGTTATGCATCAGAAAATGTTTCTGCTTATTTTGGGGATTTTGGTTGAACAATAAACTGCATCTGGGATTTTATTCATTTAGGACTCTTTGTCTGTGCCCATCATAGTGAGTAAAGAATACACTTTTTTTTTAATTTATTATTATATAAATTAATTTGACTAAAAAATTAAAAATTAAAAGATGGTTAATCAGTAATCTGCCTTTCCCACCACCTTAGTTTTCGGTATTGGCAAAATCCACTCGGTCGACCTCTAGTCTTTGGTTTATCACAGTATTTGTTTTATTATATAGAATATTAGATTAAAACTAATAAAATAAGTAAACAAAAAGAGGAAGACACCATTGCACTCTTTCATTAAGCAGGTTGTTTGTATCCATTGTCATGGATATTTTTATATTATGAATATTTATATTGTTGGAGTTTTGCAAATGAGAGTGAAGTGGATGAGCAAGATCAACTGTTATATTCATTCCAATTCTGACAGCAGTATTTTCATAAAAGCTGCTGAGCTGAAACTGCTGTTTCCCAATTTCAGTTTCCATTTTAACAGTCCTGATCAGTTTTCTTTTTAATTCTCATTCCCATGTTTCCATAGCAGACTGTAATGTTAAATACCGGGATGCTCTAAGCCATCTTATCCCTTAATTCTTGAATTCACAAAATACCAATACAATAATAATGTTTGATGAGAAAAATATAGTATATAAAAAAATAAAATAAATAAATAAATAAAAAAACATTTCTGGCTACATTGAATTTAGTGCTAATGTTCATTACTGTGGAGCACAATTACTCAGACAGACTTACATATTCAGAAACAAAATTTTCTTTAGATTAAATTACTACAGTTATTGCTGGTGTCTATAGACCTGTTCAGACTTGGAATTAGTTTACTAGGCATCGGAAAATGTGAACTGATGTAAATATACTTTATAAAAATACGTTATTAATTAATTAACTAATTTTTGTGTGTCAGTATCCATAATTTACTTTCTGTTGCCTGTTTGATTGCAGGTTGATGATATCAATGCAGCAATAGTTGATTTGAAGGCAAAGCAAATCAGGCTGCTCTCCCCGGAGCCACGAATAGGAGCACATGGCAAACCTGTGATGTTCCTCCACCCTAAAGACTGTGATGGAGTTCTTGTGGAGATAGAACAAGCATAGATATTACACATGTCCCAAGTGGTTACACTATCTAGCAAATAGTGACACTCAGTTTAAAACATCTGATTAGGTTATTAAATTTTTACGTAAGCTGAAGTTATGCAAGTGATGTTTGAAAGTAAAATGGGATGTTTCCACTTTCCGTCATTGTTACTCTCTCGTTGTGTGTTTGATTTTCATGGAATTTTCCCTTATTGTTTCACTGATAATTATTTATTACTTTTTGATTAAAATAAATATTTAGTTTGAGTTAGTTGAGAATTTTCCTGTCCCATTTACAAAAACAAACACACTTAAAAATCTCCTGCCAATTAGGTTTTCTATGAAGCACTTAATATATTTTATTAATAAAGATGCATCATGAAATATTACAATTTATGATCCAATTTTAATTTTATTATAACGTTTTTGTAATTATGCAGTTGTATAATTTGTATTTGTTGCTGGTTGTTTTCTACTGTTGTAGTAAAAGTATTGACAATTAGAATAATAGAAGCAGAATTAAGTACACAAAAATCTGTTTTTTAAATGCTACAAAATAAAGGAAAGAGGTTCACCTTTACCATTTGAAAGTATATGTTCATAAATGTGGATTGAAATCGACGACACAATCCTCTCATCTGTCTCTCAATAGAGCAGACAGATTGAAGCTTTTTTTGTTTGGCTGACAACCATGTGATCGGGATACAACTTGGACCATACCCATCTCTCCACTGTAGTCAACCCTCTGCCAAATAGAAATTTGTTTTGATATTATGCCTTAAATGTGCTTCTTTTGGATACAACTGTAGGAGTAAGATTAGGAACTGATGTTTGTGGGCTGGCAGATTTCTCGCTGTGTGGTCTCTAAGGTCCTTGTTTGAAGTTTTCTGCATTATCGTCTTCTTCTTTTATTGAAATTAATAGGGTCTTTTTTGTCATTTTAAGCTGTTTTTGACATTCCAATTCTTTGGGCAGTCTGAAAAAGAATAATGTGTCCAGTGAAATACTCACTCAGCCTCTTGCAGACCTTTTTTTTAATTTATTTTTTATATCTTCATATTTTGACTGGATTTAAAGAGTTAGTTCACCCTAAAATGAAAATTCCCTCATCATTTACTCACCCTCATGCCATCCCAGATGTGTATGACTTTCTTTCTTCTGCAGAATACAAAGATTTTTAGAAGCTCTCTAGGTCCACACAATGCAAGTGAATGGTTACCAAAACTTTGAAGCTCCAAAAAGTACATAAAGGCAGCCGAAAAGTAATCCATATGACTCCAGTGGTTTAATCCGTGTCTTCTGAAGTATTCCAATCAGTTCTGGGTGAAAACAGACCAAAATGTAACTCAATTGTCACTATAAATCTTGACATCTGCAGTCTCTTGCCAATCATGATTTCAAGCTCGATTGCACTTTCTAGCACTCTGCGCATGCGTAAAGCACTAGGAAGTGTTATCGAGCTTGAAATTATGATCGTGCCTAGAGACTGCAATGGCCAGTTGTACAGTGAAAAAGGAGTTACATTTTTGTCTGTTCTCACACAAAATCATTTGGATTACTTCAGAAGACATGGATTAGACCACTGGAGTCATATTAATTACTTTTATGCTGCCTTTAAGTGCTTTTGGAGCTTGAAAGTGTTCAATCCCATTGACCTGCACTATATGGATACAGAGCTGAAATATTCTTCTATAAATCTTCATTTGTGTTCTGCAGAAGAATGAAAGTCATACACATCTTGAATGGGATGAGGGTGAGAAAATTATGAGGGAATTGTCCTTTTTGGGAGTACTATCCCTTTAAAAAGGGAATGTCTTTTACTATTTTGCTTTAGATCAAATAAAGAGAAAATAACCATAAAATAATAAAAACATTTAGAGAGGTACATTATAATGCTTCCTAATTATTTTCAGTAGAAGCTTGCCTTCGCTTGTCATATTGTAGAAAAAGTCATAATATGAAAACATCTGTCAGGATGAAACATTTTGCAAGAGTTGCAGCGTAGTAATTATGTTGTTTTCAGTGTACCAAAGGCAGCTCATCCTAATTGCTCAAATATTTAAAGCACATGTCCAGTTTTGTCTGTGGTATTGTGAGTTGCTTTACCACCGTAGATGAGAAACATCACAGATTAGAAAGACTTTCTCAATTTAGTCTGGCTCAGAATACTGTAGTCTATTGGAAAAGAGATGGCACCAACTGATCACCAACATATTCCTTATTAGTTACAGTTTTCTCAGTATTGCACAGCTAATATTTTGATATCAATGCAGTGATAAATTTGTCTTTCTTTTTCCCCCTAATTTATCCTCTTATGGCAACACTGTGTTTTCTTAATGTGTCTAGCTTTCTCATTTTCATTTATGCTATAACACGTAATGATTTCAAGTACATCCAACAGCAACAGGATGAAAAGATTATTTGCTTACTGGAATTAAGACGTAATGTCATATTGTGAATCCGATCTTAAACGAGTCAGGGATGCATCATGCATTAGGAGACCTTATCTGCCTTTGGCTTCCCCAAAACATGTTTTGTATAAATGACATCACAAATCACTAAGGACAGTGGATGGTCAATAATTTGTAGGCTATGCTGCATTCCATTCAACTCAGAAAGTCGGATTTTCCAACTTCCTACTGGGAAAAGTGCAATGGACCCTTGAAGTCGTAATTCCAATTTGGAAAGTCGTGCGGAAATGTTAAACTGCAACTTCGCTGAGATGCAGGTGCGTGACGTCACACAATCATGTCGGCACCCAGGAAGATATACAACATAAGTGATAAACAGTCACTTGTATTAAATAATATCGATAAATGAGTCAAAGTTCCTACATTACATGATATTAAAGACTGTTTAACAAACGTCAGCAGAGTAGCAGGTGTTCTAAACATTATTTTACTGGCGAGAGTTGAATCATGAGAGTAAATTATACTCTCTTTTGATAATCGTACACCTGTAGCACAAATGCTAGTGTTGCAAATAGTGTTTCTGAATTGGGTTTATAAGAGACATCTCTGGTGACAGTCAAACACCTGCTAAACTAATGGGAGCATTGCAGTTTTGTTTACTTAAACTTCATCTTCCGAGCATCTGGCAGTGGAGGGCATTTATGGTTGGAGATCAGAGATATCAAGTGGGAATATCCCACATCTGATTTGAATGTAACACAGCATTATGAATTACTGATGACAGGCAGGAGACTTTAATAGCAAGATGGCTTAATAAGAACGCCTCGATTAACACATGTTTCATGTTTAGCTTCGTAAGATTGCAGATGAAGACTAGTTTTAAAGGAAATACGAATAAAATGAATGCATCACACAAAGCTCTTTTTCTCGGGCGGGGTTTGTGATGATTTCGCCCGGCGCTGCAGTGGAGCGTCCCCTGCTGTTCTCTTCAGTCTCCGGGATGCAGAGTCGGTCCACCGAGGGGTTTGTCGGACGGTGCGGTTCCCACTCTCTCTTCCTCTGAAATCAAAGGACTTCTTTATGTGCACACTGCAGAACCAGAGGTTATGAAGGTAGGCCGGTTTTGTATGTTTTATTTTTTCCGAACTGAAGGTTTAGGTTACTGTACCGCGTGCATGTGTAATGAAGGGATGCTCTCGTGTACACTGAAGGATTCGGCAGGATTTCATCCTCACAGTGCAACATCAAACCATGTAGATATTCATAGTTACTCTCCCAAAGTCGTAAACAATCTAGAAATCACTTTTCTGAAAGGGCTGTTTTTAATTTAAGGCTAAATCTTCCTCCACCTTTCTCTTTTTTTCCATGTGAGAAACTCCTTTTTCACGTGTGAAATCACTTTTCATTAAGCTACAATTAAGCGACACTGCTTTAAATGGAATAATGAAAAACAAATACCTGTGTTGCACAAGTTTGTCCTATATAAGTTTCATATTGGGCTATTATCAAGGACGTAACCATGTCTTGAATATTGGGGGTATCAAACCATTTTGGGGGTGGGGGGTTGCGGGTGTTGAAGTCACAGATATAATTGTCCTCTTTGGTCCTTTAAAATAGTAAAGGCTCTGATTGCAATAATTCTCGGAATAAAGGCTTTAAATGCCATAAAGGCCCAACATTTTATAATTTTTGATTTTTAAAAGATACATTTTTTACAAGACTACCACTGTGTCTACATTGCTATCAATTTGCCTGTTTTAGTCATCTTTTCTTTTTTGTGCTGTATCAAAGACAAGACAAATATAATTTGAATTTCTTTTCATCGCTGATGTATCTTTAAAAAGAAAATACACAAAATGATTTACTGCCATCAAGTTGTCCCTCGTGTTTCCCCAGTCGAATCTTAACACAATATTTTCTTCAAGAATCCTAACGCTGCTCTTTTCCATACAAAAACAGTTCATATTGAGCACTACTGTCAAGGTCCAAAGAATAAAAAAATCATTATTAACATAGCATAAAAGTAGTCAATACAACACAAAGCTGTTGTGTGGCCACAGAAAGCTTGGAATATAATGCACTTGTCATTTGGACTACTGTTGTGATATCTTTATATTAAACCTTTAATAGTGCTTTATATATTTGTCCTTTTTGAAGCTTGACATCTCCTGCTCACAAACTGTTATTCTATGGAATAGAGCTGCTTAAAATATCTACCCAGAATATGGGTTTTGAACAACATAAGGGTGTGTAAAAGTACATTTCCATTTTTAGGTGAACTACTCCTTTAACTGGTGGCTCATCCTCAAAATAAAATAGTCTCTTTTAAAAGAAGGAGGTGCTGTACAAAATTCAGAATTAAGACAAAGAAATTATTTAGAAAATCTTAAATTGATTTTAAATGAGTACCTGATAATATTTACATTCAAAAAAATATATGACACTGTCCTTGCCACAACCTAAAAACTCAATTCACAGGTCTTACCATGTTCTAGTTTTAATCTGAGGGTGAAACTGCTCTACTCTGTATTATAGATCATTTTCTAAGACAATATCAAGTACATTTTCTAAAATGGTACTTCAGAAATTTACCAGATAACCACATTCATTCAATTCCTTTACAATATACACACATTCGCTCTTTGTCTTGAGCCTGATATGCTGAAAACGGCTCCATTAATGTTTTCACATTCACAATTATGAATGACATACGAATCATGTACTGTGCGTGTGTACTTGTCCCCCTCAATGGATATTGTGGTTACGGCCCTGGCTGTTATCTTCAAATCTTAACAAGTAGGCCTATGTAAATCAAGCTTTACAATATTAATAATATATAGTTATA